>NC_056530.1:34301418-34314587 GCF_019175285.1 Sceloporus undulatus | reverse complement strand
TTTTATGGATGCAAGAAGACTGGTTTGTGGGAGATGCTTCTTAAAATCTATGAGATGCAGCTATTCAGCATTCATATGTAAATCCTAGACTCTCAGCCCTGCCTGACCTAGTGTCTTAAACTAAAACTCCAATCAATCTCAGCTGACACTATAGTCTGAGACATCTGGAGGGTACCAGGACGGAGAAGGCTGTATTTGGCAGGTGAAACTAAAACCTGAGGAGTTAGAGTGCTTGCAAGCAACTTTGAATGGAAATGCATCAATGGAAAACTTAGGACCAATAAATATTTTTCTCAGTATTGCCGACTGCATATGTCTTTACTTAGATGTAAGGTACTGCATGTGGAATGCAATGGGACCACTGAGTTTATAAGAAGAGCCTTGCTGGATCAGACCTTGTTGAATCAGACCATCAGACCTTGCTGGATCAGGCCATCATTATGTTCTCATCTCAGCCAGATTTCTCAATGGAGAAGCCTGCAAGGTGGACATGAACATAGCAGTGGTCTGCCAGTCTGTTCCCCATCTACTGATAAACAAAACCATATGTCCTCTGATCCTAGAGAGAATATATATTCATTGATACCCTTCTCCTCTGTTAATTTGTCTACCCCTAAAAGTCATCTGAGGTGGGTATTATCTTTTCTGATGACTGCAGAAAGACAGTTGAAGCATAATGTGCAATGACCCATCTTTGGGAGCCTGACTATGCTGAAAGAAAACACGCTGTACATACTTGGAGGCACTATTATTATTGGATAAGACAGTGTGGTGTAGTGGTTTGAGTGTTGAACTATGACTCTGGAGACCAGGGATCAATTCCCAGCTCTGCCATGAAACCCACTGGTTGACCATGGGAAAGTCACATACTCTCAAGCTTCAGGGGGAAATAATGCCAAACCTCCTCTGAACAAATTTTGCCAAGAAAACCCCATTATAGATTGGCCTAAGGATCACCATAAGTATAAAACAACTTGAAGATGCACAACAACAACATTATTAGTTGTAGTAAAATCTCACAATGATAGCCTTCTATCAGAATGACATGTACCTTAACTTTGTTCTGCTGTAGTTCCTTATTTTACCTTTTCTCTCTTTTTCCCCCCTCATCCCCTCAGGAAGGAATTGGATTGGATGCTGTGAATGACTCTTTTTTGCTGGAAGCAAGCATCTACCGGCTGCTGAGAAGATATTGCCGCAGTCAGCCATATTATCTGAACCTATTGGAGCTGTTCCTCCAGGTGGGTTCAGTAGGACTTAATTATTATTATAATACCAGGATTCTAAACTATAGGGGTTTTTTTTGGAAGAAACGACATTGTATCTCACTGCTTTTAGAAGCTAGTCCAGCAGGGCAAGAAACTTGGGGTTTTGAATGGGAATTGAATATCCCCTTCTCCTTTTATATCCCTGATTGTGGAATTTAATCCACTGGGTTGGGCATAAAATCCAATTCATTTCAACCGCTTCTTTTTCTAGTATGCCTCATTTAAATTACCATATATTTAGATTAATTGTGTATAGGCTAGTACTGGTTTAAGTGTCAGACTAATGAACAAGTAAGCCAAAGAATCTGCACTTCTTCTTCATGGTCTCTGCGAAGCACACAAATGGGTTATTCTGCGCCTGCGCAGCATTTCCGGATCCTACTGGAATCGCTAGGGAAGATTTTTTGGCGGTAGCTCTGCCCACCCTCTATATAGGCAAGAGGTCTTCCTGCCCTTTCTCAGTTCCTTTTGTCTGCCACGTGAGCAGCTTAGGAACCTCGTTCAGGAATCGCTCCTTGCTTAGCTTTCGCTTTTGTTTACTGCGTTTGCTGACATCATTTTGCCTTTGACGACTTTTGGATTGTGATTTGGACTTGGTTTTGGACAAGTCCAAATCACAACTCGGACTCCTCGACCATTCTCTCTTTTTGTCCCTTGGCTTTGTTGGAAAATGTCCTCACACTGTTTTAAAAAGTGCTCCAACTGTGGGACCAACATCCTGACACTTGACAGACACTTGCCATGTCCCTGCTTCCTGCCCTCATTGCATGGCCTTCACTCCACAGGCCAGAAAGAACAGGGAGATGCGCATGAGATCACGGCCATCTGTGCACACTTTCAATTTTCCGGCAGCAAATCCTTCTTCACTGACCCATTTGTGAAGAGGTTTTTCAAAGGCCTTGCCAACCTAAGACCGCCAGCAGTGATCCCTATCCTGACTTGGGACCTCCAACTCGCCTTAGCAGCACTTGCTACCTCACCATTTGAACCTCTGGCTTTCTGGGACTTCAGGCTCTTCGCTTGGAAGACAGCCTTTTTGGTAGCCATCACCTCGGCATGCTGTGCCAGTGAACTCTGTGCCCTCCGTACGGATTCTCCGTACCTGAAATTTTTTAAGGACAAAGTCCTCCTCCGTCTGGACATTTCCTTTCTACCAAAAGTTGTGTCCGCTTTTCATCTCAGCCAGGATATCATCCTGCTGACGCTAGCACCGAACCTGACCACTGACACTGAGCGCCGACTCCACTCCCTCGATGTCAGGCGGGCGCTAGCATTCTACCTCGACAGGACTGCATCCTCTCGTTGTTCCCCCAGACTTTTCGTTTGCTATTCCAACCCCAAGATGAGGCTTCCAGTCACACCTCAACGTTTCTCCAAATGGGTGACTTCCACAATCCTCCTCTCTTATGAGATTCTTGGGAAGACTCCGCCTGCTTGAATTTGAGCCCATTCCACCAGGGCGGTAGCTTCATCTTCAACCTTCCTCTTTGGAGTTCCCTTTGCAAGGCTGTGGTATGGTCACAACTTCTGACCTTTATCAAGCACTGCAGACTTGATACCAGACACCAACGTAAAGCAGCCTTTGGCAGAGCTGTTCTCCTTTCTGAAATGCAATAAGGTTAGTTGGCACCTGTCAAACATGACACTTGTGCTGTTTCTGGTTTAATAATTGTTTATTGCCAGGACACTCCCTCCTCCACAATGGGAGAAGCTTGCCAGTCTAACCCATTTGTGTGCTTCGCAGAGACCACGAAGAAGGAGGACAGGTTGCTTACCTGTAACTGTAGTTCTTCGATTGGTCATCTGCGAATCCACACAAATCCTGCCCATCCTCCCCTCTGTCGTGCCCTTCTCTTTTCCTTGTATGCTCTTATGGCGGACCAATTTTGGAACTGAGAAAGGGCAGGAAAACCTCCTGCCTATATAGAGGGTGGACGGAGCTACCACCAAAAAGTCTTCCCTAGCGATTCCAGTAGGATCCAGAAATGCTGCGCAGGCACAGAATAACCCATTTGTGTGGATTCGCAGATGACCACTCGAAGAACTACAGTTACAGGTAAACAACCTGTCCTTCTTAAAAATCAACCTCTTATTATCTTGCTTGGGATTAATATTGTTAGGATGGGGTTGGAATAGATCTGGTGGATAGCATGTCTTTGATTGGTACTAATATTTTTTTTCCTTATCCTCTCCCTTTTTGAATTTCTACCAATGTGTCTTCCATTTCACTACCTCTTGTCTCTTTGCTCCCTAGACAACTTATCAGACAGAACTAGGGCAAGCTCTTGACCTTATTTCTGCACCACCAGTAGATCTGAAACGCTTCACTGAAGAGAGGTGAGAAATGATAGCCCTGTTTAAATATTTGAAGGGATGTCACATTGAGTAGGGAGCAAGCTTGTTTTCTGCTGTTGCAGAGACTAGGACCTGGAACAATGGATGCAAGCTACAGGAAAAGAGATTCCACCTCAACATTAGGAGGAACAGCCTGACAGTAAGGGCTGTTCGACAGTGGAATACACACTGTCTCCTTCCTTGGAGGTATTTAAGCAGAGGCTGGATGGCCATCTGTTGGGGATGCTTTGATTGTGATTTCCTGCATGGCAGAGGGTTGGACTGGATGGCCCTTGTGGTCTCTTCCAACTCTATGATTCTAAGGAAGCTGTGAAGATTTTGTATTCTTTTGTTGAAAAGAACAACAAAACATCTTATAATGAAGAAGAAGACATTAACATGCAAAACACATTTAGCTGCATATTCTTTTGCTTGAGAAAATTTTTCATCAAGATCTTGGTCTTGGTAAAACTTTAAAAATATCATAGTGTGGAGTCAGCATGGCATAATGATTTGAGTACTGGACTACAACTCTGGAGGCCAAGTTTTGAATCCCATCTCAGCCAAGGAAATCCAGTGGGAGATGTTGGGCAAGTCACACTCTCTCAGCCTCAGAGGATGACAGTTGCAAAGCCCCTCTGAAACTTTCCAGAAAACCCCATGGCCTTAGAATCACTGTAAGTCACAAACGACTTGAAGGTACACAACAACAGAGAGCATCTGCCTCATAATTAGTGAATTCCTTCCCACCTTTAACACAATAAGATATGCATTAAAATTCCAACAAACACATTTTAAAAATCCAAATGGAGAGAGCCATTAATTGTAGAGTTGGAAGAGACCACAAGGGCCATCCAGTCCAACCCCATTCTGCCATGCAGGAAATCACAATCAAAGCACCTCCGACAGATGGCCATCCAGCCTCTGTTTAAAAATCTCCAAAGAAGGAGACTCCACTACTGAAAATGTCAAACTAGAGTGTGGTGGGAATTTGAAAAGGAAACAGTGTGGCATTCAGAAACAGAATCATAGATCTGGAAGATACCTAGATCAAATTGAAGCCATGTTGTTGCTGATTTGGATACCTTCTTTGACAGGTACAAGGCAATTGTAAAATACAAGACAGCATTCTATTCCTTCTACCTCCCAGTGGCAGCTGCTATGTACATGGTGAGTAAGGGCTCAGTGCGCTATTTGGGCTGGGTGGAAGATTGGACATTGCAGGGGCTGGGTAGCCTTTTGTTTGTTGTGAAGACAGTAGTGAGTGAGTTTAAGAGTTTGATTCACGGCTTTACTGTATATTTTTATCTATTTTTATTTTTATTTAGTTGGTAGAGATAGCTGTTGAATCTTGCAGTAGCACATTTTTATAAGCAGCTTATACACACACCCTGCCAAAACAGCAATAGTAGCAGGATTATCATCAACAATGCATTTTAAAAAACTAATATCAACAGATTAAGCCATAGCTCCCTAGTTATGAAATGCCTGCAGGGATGAAACTGGCCTTACTCAACTGCTGAACATTAATAGGGAGTTGTCACGGAATATAATAGTAGGACTCTGAGGCAGTGCACTGTCAACTAAAGAGGGTGAGCCATGAGGTTCCCTAAATACAGGCCAGCTACATGTTGAAATGAGTGAAGCCATGAATATTACCATCTGAGGCAGGAGTGGTCAACTGTGGGGGGCTAGAGGGGCACATTAGTTCCCTAAGAGAACTCAGAGGGAGTACACCACCAGAAAAAATGATTGTTGCCCCCAACACCCATTAGGACTGTGTGGGGTATGTTCACTGTGTATTAAGACCATTTTAGGTCCAGCAGATGCCCTTTTTCATAACAAGATGTGACTAGAAGAGTTTGTTTCTGTTATATTTTGTTTCATTTTTAACAGGCCTTTCCTGACCCTAAAACGATGCAGCCACCTCCCAGTGTGGGGGAAATGCCTCCGCACCCCCTAGTAGGCATGTAGAAAAAGAGGTTTTGACCTTGCACAAGGGTCTTGGGCCAAAAGTCATCCCTTGGGGTTACATGCACCTTGCAGGATATATCTTACCCTGATCTAAGGAAGAGTATACATGCCCTTCTCATAAGCCATAAAACCTGAGTCTAAAATTACATCACCACACCACTGGGAAAGGGGAAATGATTATCCTCTCCTGGGAAACAGTTTCTCTAACCTGTTGTGTCACCACCAAGATAGCCATGTTCTTCATCCCTGCCCTTCCTGCTTCCAATTCAGGAAATACTGAAGAAGGCCATCACAGATGTAGGCATACAGTATTTTGGGAGGAGCCAGTCCTTTAAAGTACCAGGGTGGCATGGCTTTATCTTTTCCCCTTGTGAATTTGCAGATCTTGGCCAGGCTCCTCAGAGCTGTTTTTCTATCAGAAGAGTGCCAGCCATAACTTTTTGCGCTCTGCTTTTCCTCCTCTAGGCAGGCATTGATAGTGAAGAAGAGCATTCTCATGCCAAGACTATCTTACTGGAGATGGGTGAATTCTTTCAAATTCAGGTACATCATCTCCTTCTTCCTTATGTTGCTATTTGGGGAGGGGGGTTGTTTGCCAAGGAGTAAGACATGTGGTAGGTTTGAATCCTAGCTATCAGGGTTCAGAGGACAAGCTATCCTGGACTACTGTTTGCTTTGCTCTCTCAGCCTTCTTTTTTTCAGATTTTCGATATCCTTTTAAAGATTAACCCCATGAGGACTAGAGTCTTTGCTGTTTAAAATAAACTGGCATTTTCAAGCATCCCATATTCCACACCAGGTGGTTCCTCTGAAGACTGATAGAGCCCCTTATCCACAGTGAACAAATTAATGGTGCTTATGTTATTTCTCTAAAGGGACACATGGCTGGTTCCAGCTTGTGACCTTTAAAACAGGGGAGATAAGCTAATAACCTATCTTTTGCCCAACAGCCTTCCTTATTCTTCTCTGCCTTCCTCCTGTTCCCTTCCGTGAAAATTGCATAATGAGGGTAAAGGTTTATTAGAACAGGTTTCTTAGAAAACGTACAACTATGTACAGCACATAACCTATATTGGAGTTTGGAAAAAGCTATGTGTGAGAGGGATTCTGGCAACTGTATTACAGAAAAGCAGCTTCCCAACTCTGCCTCTAACCATGCTTAGTGGTAATCTTATTTTCCTTTTTCTTTAGTTCATCTCAGCCACCTTGCCTTTGAGGTTTTCTATTCCCTACAGGGTTTTTTTTTTTGGGGGGGGGGAGGCATGGCTGGTACCTTTGGGGCTACAAAACCTGCAACAGAACACTCAGTGTTATTTTTTTTAATTGTCATTTTGATACAACATAAAAACCAAGAATCAAACAATAATTACTTTGTGAAGTTGAAGGCTTTCATGGCCGGCATAGTCTTTTGTGTGTTTTTCGGGCTATGTGGCCATGTTCTATAAGAGTTTATTCCTGATGTTTCACCAGCATCTGTAGCTGGCAGCCACAGATGCTGGCGAAACGTTACTGCACTTAGGGTGGAAAAATGAAATGCACAGATATAGGATGGGGGACACCTGGCTGAATGAGATTTATACGTGTGAAAGGGATCTGGGAGTCCAAGTAAACCACAAGTTGAACATGAGTCAACAGTGCGATGCGGCAGCTAACAAGGCCAATGCGATTTTAGGCTGCATCAATAGAAGTATAGTGTCTAGATCAAGGGAAGTAATAGTGCCACTCTATTCTGCTCTGGTCAGGCGCCACCTGGAATATTGTGTCCAGTTCTGGGCACCACAATTCAAAAAGGATGTTGAAAAACTGGAGTGACTAAAATGGTGAAAGGTCTGGAAACCATGTTCTATGAGGAATGACTTAAGGAGCTGGGGATGTTTAGCCTGGAGAAGAGAAGGTTAAGAGGTGATATGATAGCCCTGTTTAAATACTTGAAGGGATGCCATACTGAGGAGGGAGCTGACTTGTTTTCTGCTGCTCCAGAGACTAGGACCTGGAGCAATGGATGCAAGCTACAGGAAAAGAGATTCCACCTCAACATTCGGAAGTATTTCCTGACAGTAAGGGCTTTTCGACAGTGGAACACACTCCCTCGGAGTGTAGTGGAGTCTACCTCCTATGAGGTCTTTCAGCAGAGGCTGGATGGCCATCTGTTGGGGATGCTTTGACTGAGAGTTCCTGCATGGCAGGGGGTTGGACTGGATGGCCCATGCGGTCTCTTCCAGCTCTGTGATCCTATGATTCTCTCTCTCTCTCTCTCTCTCTATCTATCTATCTATCTATATAACATATTTATTTGGGTTGTCATTCCATTGATATATATGGATAAACTATTCATCAGTCTTGACCACACCTGAATGTAACAGGAAGTTGAGGGTTAAACAACAGGTTGCTGGACACTTGCGTACAGACAACTCTGTTCTCAAAAAGGAGAATGGGGAGGCTAGAGTGGCTAAGAAGGAACTGTTGTCTCCAGCATCTATCTTGTGAGGCCAACAGTCATCACCCACTTATGATGCCCACCTTCTTGCAGGATGATTTCCTTGACTGCTTTGGTGATCCTGCTGTGACGGGAAAGATTGGAACTGACATTGAGGACAACAAGTGCAGTTGGCTGGTGGTGCAGTGCTTGAAACGAGTCTCAGCAGAACAGCGGCGTGTTCTAGAGGTAAAATGGAGGTTGGTGGGAGGGGAGAAGCAGAGATATCTTCTGAGAATTTATTTATTTATTTACAGTGTGCCTGCGTTATACGCGGCGTGCCTTACGCAGCTTCCAGCATATGCTGGAAGCCCGCACTGGAAGAAGCCTGTAAGAAGTAATGGGGTGCGGGCCCTGCGCCACACTATGGGCATGAGCCCCATTACTTCTAATGGGGCTTGAGCATATGTATTTTTTCCCATACATGTGAGGGAGTCCGGAATGGATCCTCTGCGTAAGGGAACAGCCCACTGTATTTTATTTAAGACATCTAATATATACCTCTTAGCCTGCCAGGGCCCACAAGGTGAAACACACTGGATAAAAACATTTAAAGCAATACATAGAATAAAACTTTTAAGAACAAACTAAAAACACTCTTTAAAAATTTAAACCCAAGCAATTACATATATTGGGGTAGGGAGAGAGACACTGGGAAACTGCTGAATTATGGTGTCATGGGGAAGGAGACGTGAACACTTGAGGAAATCCAGAGGGCCAGATTCAGCTGCAGTCCCTGAAGTTCCCCACCCATGATGCACAAGGTCCTGTCTCAAGAATCTCCATTGAAAAGGATCTTTGATACCAATCCATAGCAAGATCCCATGGAACTGGTGTAATTCAAAGTAGGCCAGCCTTTCTCCAAAGTGCTGTCTTTCTACTTTGTTAATAAGTCACATCATCCCACCATGCTGGCTGGAGGGGCTGATGAGAGTTATAGTCCAATATATCCAAAGGAGCCCCAGGCTCAGGAAAGGCTGGAGGAAGCAAAACTGGTGGAGGACCTCTGAGTTAATTCTGCGTAAGGCAGCTATAGGATCGTTTTGTGGTAGTGGCTATTATACTGTATTAAAATTGCTAATGTTCTGTAGCCCTTTTCCCCCAAGCCCTGTGGTTCAGGAGCTCTTCTCCTTCTCTTTTCCCCTCCTCCCTCATTTATGATTCATTTGCTACTTGAATTTACTGAGATCTCTTTACCCTGCTCTATCCCTGTAGGTAGAACGTAGTCAAATCTGTCCTCTTACCCTGCTCTGTCCCAGTAGGTAGAAGGTAGTCAAATATGTCCTGGGATTGGACATTGGTGCAGTATCTGTGTTTGTACCTTTGCTTGTATTTCAAGAAGGAACTTAGGCCTGTTACAGATTGCCAAAATAAAGCTGCTTGGGGTCTCTTTGGAGGTATGCTGTTTAAATGATGCATGCACCCTAAGAATCCGGAAGCTGCACCAAAGCTGCCCTCCAGTGCTTAGGAATGGAGTGTGGCTTTGGCGCGACCTCCGGACTCTTGGACCCATGCATCATTTAAATAGCATACCTCCAAAGAGACCCCAAGCAGCTTTATTTTGGCAGTCTGTAACAGGCCATAGTTACTTACTCTTCATCAGGTGCCAAAATGGGATTTTAAAGTTTGGCAACACCCTGGCCCAAGTTATAATAAGCACTGACAGGGTATACAAAAATTAATCAAGAATGAAAATTAACAGTTTAATTAGAAAAACACTTTTAGGATGCCTAAAATTGTTTCTAAAGACTGAATTACCTGAAGGCAGGGAAAGGAAAACTACAGAAGACAATAATTGCATTAAATATTTTAATTGTTTTAATATTAAAACAGGAATAATCCTTTTGATGGGATTAAAATATCTCATTGGCAGGATTGTGGAGAAACTGTGAAATTGGGCTGTTTTGTAAGGACTGAGAGAAGTTATGTTTTTGAACTACAGTCCTCAACTTTTATGAGCGCTGACAATATTTTCACTGGAGAATTCTGGTAATTGAAGTCCAAATGGTAACTTTTCCATGATTATTTCATGGAATATGACTTAAGTTATTAAGTCAAAATATGTCTGAACATAACAATTTATGCCTGTCAATGTTGAAATAACATTCATTCTATTCACAAAGTCTTAAGGCTAAATGTTATTTCCACATCCGCAGGAGTAAACTGTTATGTTCAGAAACATTTTGAGCGAAAGGGAGAAGAGAAAGGAATTGTGATTTATATGTCTCAGCTTGGTCTAATACTAGTTTCCAAATTCTCTTGCCTTCCTAGGAGAATTATGGACAAAACGATCCAGACAAAGTTGTACGTGTGAAGCAACTCTATGAGGCGTTGGACTTGAAAGCTGTCTACCAGCAGTACGAGGAAACCAGCTACCAGCGTTTGTTGGGCCTTATTGCTCAGCATGCTATCCGCCTGCCTAGCCAAATCTTCCTTGGCCTAGCCCAGTTGATCTACAAGAGGCAGAAATGACAGGCTGGCCATTATAAAGGAAGCCGGCCAGGAGTTATCTGTGTGGTTTTGTTTTCTGGAAGGACTATAGTTGTCTGTTAGTGGAACTGCTGAGAGATTTTTACCATGCAGAAAGGGGATGGTGGAGGCTATATTCTTGGAATATAGCTATTGCTCTCAGGTTGCTTTCTGGATAATTTGTAGAGGTGTGGGTTGTTTCTTAAAATGCATAAAAATGTATTTACACAATGGATGTTTAAAGTCAACTGTTTAAATCTGTTTCATTTCTATAACTTTCCAAGGTAGGATGAAAGTAGTGTACTGATGACAAGTAACCAAGAGATTCTCCTTGTACTTACTTGAAATGTTGCAAGTCCTAGGAGTGTCTAAGGTGAAACCACAACCACAATTTAAACCAGTTTTTTTAAATAATGGATTAAAAAAGATTAGTGTCTAAATGTGTCCAAAGATATTCCCCATGAGGATTTCCATCAGGTTTCTGTGGCGTTTTTGCTTTGGTCTATGGTATTTAATGTTCTGCTATAACTTGTTCACCTTTCTCCCTCCCTTCCCTCGTATTCTTCCCTGCAACCATGAAACCTACCCCAAGGAGCACATGGAATGGGTGACATTTTGTTTGAAGCAGGAGGACGAAGTAGTAGACCTCCGCAGAACAATGTGATAATACCAACCCACCTAGCACTCACCGCACATGTATTTCTGGGGTCAAGGGAAAATGCGCACACCCAACTGAGAGAATTCTTCACCATCTTTCATAGGTTTCAGTTTCCCCCTCTGTGGGAATGTGTGTGTGAGGGGTCATTGAGAAGCCCCTCTCTTTTGCTCTGGAATAGTGTCTTGCGGTAAAACCGTGGCATATGTCTTTCTTATGTGTCTGTCTGGTATCACAACTGAATGTACCTGGCAGGAGAGAAGGTGGTAGCAATAAATTATTTTAAAACCAGTTTCTCTATGTGGTGATGGGTATTACACAATAGTAGAAAGTACTAGGAGGGGAATTAGGCCTTCTTTTTCTTCTCGAAGGTGCCAGGGAGAAGTGGGACAGTCAAGGGCAACATGGGCTAAATGTGTTGCAGTCAACCAACCTCCTGTGAAAAGGCACAGCAGCAGCCTGTGCTTCTAGTGCAGTTACAGGGCAATTGGACTGTACTTTTGGGCAGTGCATCCAATTCTGCACCAAGAAAACTGATTTAGTTGATTGAATGAACCCATAGGGTGCTCAGCAATGGCTCCTTCTCATTCTGGAGAGAAGTGACTACTGGGGTACCATAGGATTCTGATTTGGGCCCAGTGCTAGTCAACATCTTTAACAGTAACTTGTAGATGGAATAGAGGACATGCTTATACAGAGAACACCAAATTGGGAGGAGTAGCTAACGCCTCCGAGTACAGGATCATAATTCAAAATGACCTTAATAGATTAGAAAGCTGGTCCAAACTAACAAAACGAATTGTAATAGGGATCCTATACCTGGGCAGTAAAAAAGAAATGCACAGATATAGGATGGGGAACGCCTCCTTGATGATGGTACATTCAAAAGGGATGTGTCAGCAACGTGATGCAGCAGCTAAGAAAGCCAATGCAGTTCTAGGCTGCATCAATAACAACATAGGAAAGTAACAGTACCAATCTATTCTGCTTTGGTCAGGCCTCACTGGAATCTTGTGTCCAGTTCTGGGCACTACAATTCAAGCACATTAACAAAATGGACTGTGTCCATCGAAGGTCAACATTGCTGAGGTCTGAAGCAAGTGTAAGAGACCCAGCTCAGAAGTGTTCCTTTAAAAGGACACTAACTTGTTGTCAGTGTAGCGTAGTGGTTTGAATGCTGGACCATGACTCTGGAGACCAGGGTATGATTCCCACTCGGCCATGAAACCCATTGAGTGATGTTGGACACAAGTCACATGCTTTCAGCCTCAAAGGTAAGCAACAGCAAACTTTCTCTGAACAAAGCTTACCAAGGAAATCCCATAATAGATTGCCCTTAGGGTCGCCATAAATTGGAAATATCCTGTAGGCTCACATACAAATTTGCAAACCACTTACGTTTAATTATCAGCTGAATAAAGATCTTCTTTCACTGATTAAGGACTTGGTAAAGGCCATCCTATTGATAACAGATGGATTTAAAAGCAAAAGGTTTGATGAGGAAGCCAGTTTAGCAAAGATTTCAGCGGACAAAGGTGTAAAGATATTGAGGATTTTTGATTATGTATAATGTGTTTTTTTTGAGAACTTGGAAGTAGTTAAAGACTGGTTACAGAAAATCTCCAGGGATCCCTCCAGCCCTCCACTTGTTGCTCTGATCCCAAAGCAGAAGGGGCAGCTAGAAGCTATTCCAAAATCAGGTTCCTATAAATAAAGTGAAATAGTGCAGTATTAGTGAGGATGGAGCAAGCTTGTTTTCTGCTGCTCCAGAGAATAGGACCCAGAACAATGGATACATGCTACAAGGAAAGAGATTCCACTTAAATATTAGGAGGAACTTCCTGACCGAGGTGTTTGGCAGTGGAACATACTGCCTTGGAGTGTAGTGGAATCTCCTTCCGTGGAGATCTTTAAACAGAGGCTGGATGGCCATCTGTTGGGGGTGCTTTGATTGTGAGTTCCTGCATGGCAGAAGGGGGTTGGACTGGATGGC
>NC_056530.1:34269212-34291418 GCF_019175285.1 Sceloporus undulatus | reverse complement strand
TGTATCCCACCTCTCCCTTTTGAGGATCAAGGCAAGTAACAGCAGGTAACATGGTGTCTAGATGCCAGATTTTGGGGAAAGACAACAGGGAGGATTTTCCCCCCCTTCAAGATGTCCTTATGGGCTCCTTTTGGGTGACAGGTAACAAGGGCCTGATGTCTTATTAATCATTGCAGTCCTTTCCTGCTCACTGGCCAGAACCCTGGAAACTGGGGACAGTTGGTTAGACTAGTGCCTATGTGTTTCCCCTCAAATTTCTCTCATTAAAAGGACTAGAGAAATAACCTTTTCTCCCTGTTTTCCAAAATCTTTTTATTAAGTTTTAAAATAAAAAAAAAGACCCATGTAAAATAAAAACACCCAGTCATGCGTATAACGTATATCTTCACTGGGACTACCAGTGTCTGTCTGAGAAACATCACATCCTCCTCCTCAGTCATCATGATTGACTGTGTATTGTGAAAGATGTAGTAACAATGTAGAGTAAGAAATATAGTAAATATGCAGTTACTAACAAAATATGTGTAATAGCAGTGCAGCACAGGAAAATGTACCGTACCCATGCAGGGCAATGCAGTTCAGCAAACATGCAGTAGAAAACAGCACGGTATAAATGTAAAACATCAATGCAGTGCACTAAAAATGTATGGCAACACTGCAGCACATCCTTCAAAATATGTAGTAAAGAACAATGCAGTAAAAGGTAACAACTTACAGCACTGTTCTTCCTTCTGTGATGATATACTCTTGTTGTTTTACCCTTTCCTATCCTGGATTTTTCCCTACACTCAGGAGCTGATTTTGCCTTTTGCAGGGAGCGGATCATTCTAAGGCAATCTGGCTGCTGAGATCTGTGTGGGCCCAACAAATCGTGTGGGTGCTCTGTTTGTCCCCTTGTGTCCTGGAGCCATGCAGTCTCCAAAGAAAGGCCTGATCTGCAATCTGAACCACGTCCATTTGCAGCACATCTCCCTGGGGTTACACTTGTCTCGCCACCCGGAACTTCAAGAAGTGACCAATGCCTTGATCCCACCAAAAAAGAGGGCAGGTTGCCAGGATTGCAGAGAAAATAATGGCAGAAGTGCCTCTGAACTGGATGCCAATTCCAACAATCCGTTATTAACGTGCCAGTGTTGCGATGGCCACCCCCTGCATTCAGATGTCAAACAGGACCTCCAGACCCTGGAAACCTTGCCCGACTGTCCAGATTTTAAGCAGGAGGAGGAGGAAGAGGAAGAGGAGGTCAAGGTTGATTCCCCTTCAGATCCAGGCTCCTCGTCCATTAGCAGCTGCTCAGATCTCAGCCTGGATGACTCACCTATCTCCGTATGCTGCAAAGAGTTCCCTGCAGAAGAGGCCCAGAGTCCTGAGAACCAACCTAACATTGTCCCCCTAGAAGAAGCTCATACTGTACCTCCCATGACCAACCCAGAAGAGAGGAGTTTGAATCTCAATATCCAAATGGATAAGCACTCTGCATCCCATGTGTGGGATAGTCCTGATAGCCTCGGCAGCAGCAGCTCACTGGAGTCCACGTCTGACATTCCTTTTCCCTGCTCACAAACCCCAGTTGAGTTGCCTATCCCTGGCTCCAGTAGTCCTTCGCCACTTGTACCACCCCCAGTTCGCCCCTGCCGGGCACCCCCAGAAGTGCCAGTCCGCCACATTGTCCCAGAACTGGATTCGAACTGCAATGCTCTCCTGCCTCAGGAGCCCAAGCCTGAGAGTCTCTCACCAGGGCAAGTGGACATCAACTTGAACCAGGCTGGTCCACCTAGGCCTTGTTTTCGGGGTGTTCCTCCTCCCGTGCCTCCTAGAACGAAGCGAAAGCTTCAGGGACTGAGGCGATGTGAACCAGGGAAGCCAAACTCAGAAGTGGTCCTTTTAGAGATATCGTCAAAGCTATCTGTCCACCAAGATGGCCTGCACAGCAAGGACACCAAAAACATCACCTCCTTCCATGAGCTGGCACAGAAACGGAAGAAGGTTGCAGCCATGCCACCCCCACTGCAGACCAGGAAGGACCAAAGTGATTGGCTGATTGTTTTTTCCCCTGACACCGAACTTCCCCCTTGTCATGAGCTCACATGGGGCAGTGTCCCCAGCCAGGAGACAGCCAGCCACCCAGCAGCACTCCTAGAGCCAGCAAACCTTGCCAACTGCCTCCAGAAAGCGCAGAAAGGGGTAACCACATTCAAAGAGCTGCGCTACCAGAAGCAGAAGGGTCACCAACCTCCACAGGTGGGAACCCAACTGCTTCAGCAGGTGGAACCTGGCAAGGCGATGGGAGAGGGCAGTGCCCCTACACAGGAGAGTGATCTGGAACAACCCCTGAAGGGGCATTTCCGAGGCCCAAAGGAAATCCCACCCCGGAAGAAGATGTGCCGCCCTGGTTTGCAGCCCATAATGGAGGGGGGCTTTGAAGACGGTGAGGATGGAGAGGCAGAAAATAAGGCGTCTGAAAGAAGTCTGGAGGATATGCCAAATGAACAGAGGGACCCCTGGATGCCAGGGAAAGAGGAGAAAGGAGACAGGTGTTTTATGGAGGGTAAGACTCGGATACTTCCCCTCTAACCCAGCAATGAAGCTCAGCCTTGGCTGTGAGGGGTGGGCTTGGTACCTGAAAGGAGGTTGCAAGTGAGGCAAGAAGGTAGTTGAAACAATTTGGAAAAGTTCCTTCTTCAATCAGTGTGTCTCCTACTTTCCCCCCAGCACAGAGTGCAAGGTGGCACATAGTAGATTAAAACAAAGCTACACAAAAGGAACTTTTACACAAAAGTCAGTGGACTATACAAAGGAACTTTCCCAGGCTGTAGGTCCCAATGGTGCAGTTCCTGGTGTTGGGGGACCCCCCTCCCATTTTGGGTTGCAGTGTGTTTCACTTTGCTTCATAATACACTGCTCTGTTTCGTCATCCCCCTCCTCACTCATTCTGCTGAGTGGGGCCCTCAAAGTTTGCCCAAAAGTTCAACCTTGATGGTCACCCAGTGCTTCCTGAGGTTAGACAACACTCTATGCATTTTTAAAAAATGTCCCCAATCCTTAGTGAGCCTTTCTGCCAGGGCCAGGCCATCGCCACCCTCAGACTGGAAAATCCATATGGCCTTTTCCCCCTTATCCACTGCAGACTTTTGTAATACAAGATGAGTTAGCACCTTAATCTTACAGGGAATGTTTTTCCCAGTGAGTTGTATACAATTGAGTTAGGTACATCTCCTCTTCCACTCTGCCACTGTGGGTTTTTTGGGCTATGTGGCCATATTCTAGAAGAGTTTCTTCCTGATGTTTCACCAGCATCTGTGGCTGGCATCCTCAGAGAATGCTAACCTGAAAGAGAGTGGGGGTATGTGTGTACACACACACACACACACACACACACACACAAACACACACACACACACACACTGTGTGACCTTGGGAAGGCAGGAGTGATTTGCATGTGGATTGTTCTGTTGCTAATGGCAGGCCTCAGGGTGGGAGGGTCTGCAAAAGAGGATTAGTGTCTGCTTGATTTGTGCTCATTGCCTGCTGGGAAATCCCTGACCCAAAACTTGCTCCGTTGCCTTTATGGCAGTGGTCAGTTTGCAGACATCAGCAGACAAGTGACATTTGCCTCTGTGCCAGGACTCTTTTTGTCTGTTTGATTTCCCCAGATGAGCATGGTAGTGATAACAGTGTTTTTAAGACTACAGTTCCCGCAACTCTTTCCCATTGTTCTTGCTGGGTAGGGTTGCTGGGAGTTGTTTGCTAACACATCAGGAAATCCCATGGTTTTCCCCACTCCTGCTATAGTTTGAGCTATTATGAAAGACAGAGAAAAACAAGATCAGACCATGTACTTCTTTGGTAAGTTGGAAACCTTGCAAGATGGAATGCTCTGTTCTTTCTGATCTCCCTGGATGGAATCAGAATGTTTAGTAGGTTAAATAATCACAGCAGCAGGTTTATGGCTCCAAGAGGCTCCATGGATGTTCTTGTTATTCATACCCTGCCTTCCCCCCCAAAGTTAGGATTCTAGGCAATTTATAAATTAAAATAATGATATTGTTCCAAACAAGCTAGTAAAATGTGGGCTATACAATATAACTGTTAGATGGATTTGTAATTGGTTGGCTGGTCAAACGAAAAGGGTGCTTAGCAGCGACTCTTCTTCAACCTGGAAGGAAGTGAAAAGTGAAGTATAGTACTGTACTGCAGGGTTCTGTCTTGGGCCCAGTATTGTTCAACATCTTTATGGATGACTTTATGAAGGAATAGAGGCATGCTTATCAAATTTGCAGATGACAACAAATTAGGAAGAGTAGCTAATACTCCAGAGGGCAAGATCAAAATTCAAAATGATTTGAACAGACTGAAAAGCTGGGCCAAAACTAATTTGAACATGGTGAAATGTAAAGTACTACACTTAGGGTGAAAAAATGAAATGCATAGATATTGGATGGGGAACACCTGGCTTGACAATAGTACATGTGAAAGGGATCTAAGAGTCCTAGTAGACAACAAGTTGAACATGAGTCAACAGTGTGATGCATCAGCTAAAAAAGCCAATTCTAGGCTGCATCAATAGATGTATCGTGTCTAGATCGAGGGAAGTAATAACGTGAGTGTATTCTGATTTGGTCAGGCCTCATGTGAAATACTGCATCCAGTTCTGGGCACCTCAATTCAATAAGGATGTTGAAAAGTTAGAGCATGTCCAGAGGAAGGTGACCAAAATGGTGAAGGGTCTGGAAACCATGCCTTAAGCGGAGAGACATAGGAAGCTGGGTATGTTTAGCTTGGAGAAGAAAAGGTTAAGAGATAATCTGATTGCCCTGTTTAAATATTTGGAGGGGTATCATATTGAGGATGGAGCAAGCTTGTTTTCTGCTGCTCCAGAGAATAGGATCCAGAGCAATGGATTCAAACTACAGGAAGAAAGATTCCACCTAAATATTAGGAGGAACTTACTGACAGTAAGGACTATTTGACAGTGGAACACACTACCTCAATGGAGAGTGTTGGAGTCTCCTTCTTTGGAGGTTTTTAAACAGAGGCTGGATGGTCATCGGTCGGGAATGCTTTGATTGTGAGTTCCTGCGTGGCAGAATGGGGTTGGAATGGATGGCCCTTGGGGTCTCTCCCAACTTTATGATTCTGTGATTCTATGACACTCATTTTTTAAAAATGATTTTATCTGTGAGCCGCCTTCACTCTGGGGGAAAGGTGGCATACAAATTAAATAAGTAAATATGTGACATAGTTAAAAATGTTGGAACAATGGATTTTAAAAGAGGCTAATTGAGGCAAGGTACTATCAATAAGGCTTTATCTATAAATGCTTAAAAAGAGTAACAAACTATATATGCAACAAAATCATACAAAACTTATATATACAAAAGATACAAAATACAGTAAACCACAGTGGTAATGACAAACATAATAATAACAAGTAGCAAATAATAAAAACTATATATTATAAGCAAATAACACAAGTAGAATGCAACAGAAAAGAAAGGTGAGGATAGAGTAAGCAAAAGAGGGAGAGGAAGAGCTCACTACAGAGCTAGCCTTATTAAGACTCTAATGTTAATTAGAGCTGGAAGTCATCTTTGCTCTCAGTAGCTCTCCATTAACCCTGTAATGGTTATTAACCCTATAATGGCTCAAGTAGAGCTTGTTACTAGTCCAACAAAAAATACAGAATATCAACATTAAAATATAGATACAATCACCTCTCCTAACTCACGGATCTCAGATCCGCGACCTCAATTATGTGCGGAGGGGCAATCTCCATTAATTCTAATGGTGCATGTGCATTGGGGCATGCCCTATTCAAGCCCATGAATATGCGCAAGCCTCTGTTTTTGCAGAACGGATCCCCTGTGCAAATGGAGGGCCAACTGTAAACTATTAGCGGAGCTAAAAACAATGTAAAGCATACAATAAAGACTGTATCCGCACTGCAAAATAATTCAGGTTGAAACCGCTTGAACTGCTATGACATTCTGGGAATTGTAGTTTCTTGTGGCATCATAGCTTTCCAACTAAGAAGGCTAAGCGTCTCACAAAACTACAATTCCCAAAATCCCATAGTTAGAGAGGAGTTCACCTGGATTATTTCTGCAGTGTGGATGCAATGCTAAAAAGCAGTTAAAATAGTGCAATTAAAACAGAATAGCACACTCTTCAGCCTTCCTCTTAAAAACCTTCAGTTCTCAATAGCTAGTCTGACCATATTTCTTGAAGGCAAAAAATGGGACATGGGGATGGCAAAAACAGGATGGAGTTATGTAATATTCCATAGTCATGAAAAAGTAAGATGATAACAAATTGTTTTTTACAGGAACATATTGAGCTAACAGTTATTCAGTGACAGAACGCACACAAAATCTAATGTTACAGCAGAACAAACGCTGCTGTGTCGGACTGTGGTCACACTTTGGAAAACAGGATTCAAATTTCCATTCAGCCATGTAAACCCACTGGGTGACTTTGGTTAAGTCACACTCTCACAGCCTCAGAGGATGGCAAAGAGAAACAAGCCCCTGTTGGTAAGATGAGGGGGACAAAAGATAAAATGAAGGGGGAAGGGATAAAATGAAGGAAGAAAAGGCAAAACAAAAAGTGAACTGTGGGGGGGGGGGGCAGTAGGGTATGCTGGGCAAAATACATATATAACTTCATAAATAGCAATAACAACAACAATAATAATAATATCTTCAGGTGAGGTAAATTATAATAATGCTTGTAGGTCAGGTAACAAAGAAAATGTGAATGAGGAGGCAGTGGGGAGTGCATGGCAAAATAATAACATCCTGATTAATTCTCTGCCATCCCACTTTTTAGATGCTTTAAAAATGTCTCTCTCCTCCTCCCACTTTATTCTCAGCTTACTTCAGTTGCTGAAAACTGAGTTCAAAATGCAGGGTCCAGGAGACTCAGGCAAAAGCAATCTGCTTCAGCCTCTCCTTGCTTGCATGTTCTTCTTCATTAATAACTTTTTCCACCTTGACCACACGATAATGTTGCTCTTACCCTGCTCTGTCTCTGTCCCAGCATCTCATCGCATCTCATCCCATGTTGTGCTGCTACTTTTTGCATTTGCTCCTTTTGCTCTTCCGGTGGTCCCTGCAGGGTCCATCTCCTGAACCAGATGTAATTGCAGAGAGAATGCCAGGTTTGACTTGGAAAGTCCTAGGTTTGAATGTCTACTCAGCTGTGGAAACCCAGTGGGTGATGTGGAGCCAGTCTCTTCTCTTTCCTAAACCATTTCATAGGGTTGTTGTGAACATAAAATGAAGAGGAAGAATGCCCCTTTTCCATGTACATTATCTATGAGAGAAGGTTGGGATTCAGAATTAAAACAGACCCTTTAAAACTAATGGTTAAAGCCCAATCACACTGAGCCATGCTGAAGGAAATGTTGTTTGCTTGTTTGGCTACTAGTCACTATTAAAGTATATTTGCTGATCTTTTTTCTTCCTTCTAAAATGGCCATCCTTTAAGTTCTCTGTAGGCACTGTTTATTCCTATAAACTCTTGGGCCTGTTACAGACTGCCAAAATAAAGCTGCTTGGGGTTTCTTTGGAGGTATGCTATTTAAATGATGCATGCACCCTAAGAATCCGGAAGCTGCACCAAAGCTGCCCTCCAGTGCTTAGGAACGGAGTGTGGCTTTGGTGCAACCTCCGGGCTCTTCGGATCCATGCATCATTTAAATAGCATACCTCCAAAGAGACCCCAAGCAGCTTTATTTTGGCAGTCTGTAACAGGCCACACCGACTGCTTGTGCAATAAGTATGCATTGAGCCTGCTTTTGTCTCAGCTCAGACACTGGATTCATTTTAAAAACCTATGGATCACACTACAGGATTATAGCACTATGATCCCACCTCTAGTGCTCCATCCCCCAGCTACAAACCCCAGGGTTACATAGAGTGGAACCATGGCAGCTAAAGTTGAATCATAGCACTATAATTGTACTGTGTGGATGGGCCCTTTCTTGTCTGCTGTGAAAGCTATTTGCGTGGGTTAATGGAAGTCTGAAAACTATCCCCCCTCGCTCCAGTCCTTCACTCGCCCCCCTATTTAATTGCACACTACCTGTAAAGGGAAAAAACTGGCTTTTGCCTTGCTCTAACTGGTTGTTCTGGCTGCCAATCAGAACTGGAAAAGTTCCTGCCCTGTCTTTCTTCCCCAATGCCCCCCCCCCAGCGCCATTCTTTAAGGGAGGAAGCAGGAAGAGGGAAATAACTTTCTGCTTTGCTTTTCTGAGCACCAACTTTTTATCTGCACACAGATTAGATCTTTATGTACCTTTTCTTTCACTTTTTAAAAAATAACACAGCCGGAGTGTGGGTAGAATTACAGATGGCTGTCTTTTTTGAACTTGGAAAAGGGAGCAACCGGGTTTTTAAAAAAAGGTAATGTAATTTTGGCAACATTCATCAAGGCTGGAGTAGAGTTAGGTAATTTTAGATTCTGGATTTAAAAGTCTTCTAGTTACCCCTCTTCTACCCTGCCTCTAAGATGGTAATGTATACAGTATATTATTCCACTTTCTTCCAAACATAGTAAGTCAGCTGTGCTGTTGGCATTGCATTTAGGGACCCCTTCTTATTCTTTTCAGTCCCCCGCATCTATCCTTAAGTCTTCCAGTGCTGACTTGCAGGTAAAAATCAGGAATGGGGACATTTGTTGGTTTTTACTTTCTTTTGTATTCAGTTGTTTGAAATTTAAAGTTTGTTTGTTCTTGAAATTTACAAGTTTTTGTAAATTTTCCAAAGCCAAATCAATACAAAATCCATGCCCCTTCCTTGGCATTTGGAACAGTCATATTCAGTAGGTATACTGTTCCTAGATTAGGGGTTTATCACATAGGAGGCTAAGGGGCTCTGCACACAGCCCCGAAGGGGTGGCTTCCAGCCGCCCCTTTTACAGCCAGATAAGGGCTGTGGCAACCGTACTTTCCAGGGCATGAAAATGAGCTGCAAAATGCTACTCCTTTTTGCGCCCTGAAACGGGTGCAATAGCTGCAGTGCCACGGCTTCACGGCACTCTTTGGTGCTGAATTGTGCAGATGCAGCACCAGAGGAGTACAGTGATGTTACGCCCCGACTCTGCCCCCAAATCGGGCTTTAAGGCGGGTCTGCACAGGATGTCAAATTTAATAATGATAAAGTGAGACAATGTAGAATCTTATTTCGGTCTGTCTTCTAATTTTCCTTCTCAGTTTCCTTCTCACTTTCAATCTGTCCTTTCATCATTGATTTCCTTCTCACCTTCAATCCATCATAGCTTTCCTCTGTCTTCTCTTTGGTTTTCTCTTTTGCTCCTTTCAAACTGCAGACACTTCACTTCTTTCAGTTAGCCAGCTTCCCAAGCAAACCAATTCAAGATGCAAACAGAGCTTTCTCTGTCTGAGCTGAAAATCAAAAACTGTCAAAAGGGGGAAAAAAGTCTCGGAGATGATAATAGTGCAGTCTCTGTTCAAAGCTGAAAAACTATATAAAGGTTCTCGCAATGTGTAAACAATATATTCTCTCTCCAGTCTTCACTAAAGTTGCACAAACACAACAAGTTCTGCAAACATTCCCAAAACAACCCATGGTCTTCTGAAAGCTCAGTTGTCTGATGCAGTTTTATTCCTTCTGAAGGATATCTTTGACTACGAACCTTTCATTTAGGTAATATTCCAAGAGTCATACTTCTATTGTTTTCTCTTAAAAGGTTACAGGCGAAGCAATTGCCAAAAAGTCTGCTGAACCACAGTGTTGGTTGCTCTGTGGCTTGATCTGAATCTTCCCATCCCCACCTATGTGTTCTCACTCTCTGCTCCCTCCAATGTGGACTTGTAGATGGGTTTGAGAGTTCTGATGAGCCCCAAATGACTCCCACAACTTCCTCAGGCAGGAGAGCCCAGTAACTAGTTTTCGTTATGGGGCAGTGTGGTTGGACTGGTGGTATCGAGGCCAGCAATTCTCTGAATGACCAGCCACTCCTGTGTTGTAACCAGAAGTCAAGGAAGAGCAGGATTTAAACATAAACAGCAGCATCATTTCTGACCATTGGCCATGCTGACTAAGCTGATGGTTGTTTGAGTCCAAAAACATATTTAGGGGCACAGTTTGGCTTAGGATATTGGGAGTTCTGTCAGGCAGCTTTCAAACAGGCCAGAGGGTGCTGGTAGAGAAGAGTTGGGAGCCTTGGGGGACAAAGTAGTTTGGCATGTCTCATGCTCATTCTGTATACGTTTGTACTTTTGTTTTACTGTCTGCTGTGACATCTGGAATTAACATTATTTTTTCATATTCTCTCCTCCCTCTCTTTCCTCCTTGTCCCTGACCCCAAATCTTCTCCTTGTACTTGCTACTCCACCTCCCGGGCACCTTTCCTGCTATCATGTCCCTATGACTGGGCTGTTGCCTCTCTCTGTGACCCTTCCACATGTCTCTTCCCTCTGCTCCTCCAATACCTTGTCCCTTCCTTCGTTCCCTTCTTCCTTCCTTCCTTCCATGCCCTCCATCCCCTTCGTTGCCTGTTCCCTTTGCTCTGGTATGGCTCCCCCCTTTTTGCATTCTTCTGGCCCCACTGCCTAACAGTTAAGCACTCTTCCGGACCACAGCACCTGCCCTTCCAGCCTCTTCTGGTTCATTTCTCAGTGGATGGCCAGGCTGTGGATTCCCGGCACTCTTCATCTGTCTCCCCCAGTTTGGAGAGTGTGGAGCTGGCCTCCCCGCAGCTTTCAGGCCAGGCCTTTTGCCCCAAGATCAAGACCTTGTCCTGTGAAGAAATCTGCCTCCTGGCCAACCGGCAGGGGCAAATTTTTGGCACCCTCTCACCCGAGGAGCTACTCCCAATCCGCCTCTCCCCTGTCGGGGCCTACTCCCCTCCTGCCAGAAGTGCCCTGCCTTTCCTAGAGAGCCCTGACCTGGCCGTGCTCTTCTCCCCACTCTTCCCCCGCAGCAGAACCTACCCCACTTTAGCTTTTCCACCCCGCCAGGTACCCGAGCAGCCGTTCAGAGCCCGGGCCCCCCTTGACAGCCAGGCTGGAGTGGGGCCTGGGAGAGTGTCCAGGGACAGTATGGGAGCCAAGGAGCCAGGAGTTCCCGAGCAACGTAAGCCACCCCCCTCATTTCCCCCCATGTTCCATCTCCCTCCCTCTGTCATACTGTGGGCCAGAATTTATATTAGCTTTCCCCAGCACAGTATCCTCAAGATTGGTTGGACTTCAGTTCTCATCATCCTCAGCCAGCATGGTCCACAGAGATGAGAGAGAGAGAGTGAGAGAAGTTGTCTGTTGCGCCCCTGCATGTTTTGATGTGCTGGCTGTGCCTAACTGGGTTATAGGGAGTGGTCTGTTCTGCCCCTTCGCATCAGATGTGATGAATGCAATCCACTCTTCTGCCAGGTCAGGCAGGGGAGTAATGTGACCCTCAATCTTTTTGTATTTCTCACCATTGGCTATGCTAGCTAGAACTAATCAGCCTGGCAACACTGAAGTGCCTCAATTTGCCAGTGCTTATGTTAGGATGATGCAGCATAAGTAGCCATTTTGAGAACAAGCGATTGTGGTTGTTTGTCTGTATGAATTGCCACGCTCTAACATCTGGCCAAAGTAAACAATCAGAATGCTAAGACCAAGAATTAATTGATTAAGGAATTAAGAAATTACGGAGGGACTACTGCAATCCTGACTCCTGCTGATGGAAATGACCAGAGCCTTGCTCACCTTCCTTAGTTTTTCACAGGCACTGGCAATGCTTTCACATTTGTCTCCAAAGTTATGAGAGACATGATATCATTAAATGGAAGGAGATATTCTTTCCTCTCTCTCTGATTCTCAAGATAGAATTCTTAGCCAAACAAAAGCCAAAGAAAGCCTTGGGCATGAGAGAAACAAAGGGTTTAGATATGTAGTATCTAGGGCTGAAATACACTTAGAAATGTGCTACTGATTAACTAGATTGCATTTTTTTAAAAATTATTATTGAAAATTATGAAAAATACAAGTGCTTATAAAATCTGCATGGAGTAATTGCTGTTTTAAAGGCCTTCAAATACATGCACAGGAGGGAAAGCCTCTTCTATTACAGAAGGCAGTTTGTAAAATTGCAATAATGAAACTACAAGAGAACATCAGATATCAGGAAGATTATTCTTTTAAAAGCTACTTCTGTGTGGTGTGAGGGAAGTTTTCAACACATTTCATAAAGCATCTAAAATGGAACTTGACAAGTCTACAATGGGGGTGACCTTTGCAGCCACCAACAAGAAGGGCTTGTATTCTGTGCTCACTTGCTGAGTGGCTCAGGCTTTCATGTTTAAATAAATCTGACTGCAGAAACCCACCCATAAAAACTGAATTGAAATTCAGTTAGAAATTGTGGGTTATGTTGTTGCTTCTGCCCCAAGACCTCCAGATAAAATCATTGTGTGTGAGAGATAATATAAAAGGCAAAGTAGTAAGCAAAACAAAAACAAACAGACTCACAAAAATCAACTTCTATCCCCCCTGCTTGCACTTTTTCCAGTCCGACATTCCCGGTCCTTTGGTGGAATCCCAAGTACCAGCCATCTGTGGAGGACAGGCACTGGCCGACCATCTGCACAGCTTCAAGAGCAAAAGAAAGGTAAAGTATTTGTCTTGAAAAGATCTTCACTGACATAATGTGTCTATCACAGTGATACACACCTCCTGGCCCAGGCTGGTGTCAACAACAGGAGACCCAATATGATTCTGTCAGACTGAGGGCCTGGACAGACTGGCACTTGCCTGGGCCTGAGCTAGGGCTATGGTAGGGCAGAGCGTTCACACGCTCCCAAACCCTACCACGCGACATGGGCGCCATTTTGACGTGCCCCTGATTACATGGGGTTCACCATAATGATGTCCGCCGTGTGCAGCACCCAAACAACACGGTGCACAAGGGGCATCACGGCAGTTATGACACCCCTTCTCTGGTGCAAAAAGAAGCCTCTTTTCGGGGCTTCTTTTTGCACCAGCTTTGGTGGCTTTTAAGAAGAGTTTCAGTTTCTACCAAGGACTAGTAACTCTTGTAGCTAAATGGAATTGCTCTGTTCAGCCATAGTGCACTTATCTAAGTATCAGGGACAAGTGAGAAAGGAAAGCAAATATCTTCCACAAGTTGCTGGTGAAGTCTAGATTGGAGCTGGAGAATCTTTAGTTTACCAGATTTTGGGGACTACAACTCCCATGATTCTTTACCTAGCCTGTGCTCCTGAGAGCAGATGTCCAGTAATTCCTGGGGGGCAAAATCCTCCCCACTCTAGACTAATGGTACTTTCGGCAGATGTTACAAGACAGATGGAGTGGGTGAAAATTACCTCTGGGATCATGAGGCCACATATGATGAAGCAGAGGAGTCAGAGTGAAAACTGAAGAAGGCTCCTGGACTTTTAATGCAGTGGTACTCAAACCTTTAACCCTTGTGATCTACTAACTTCTACTTGCAAATGTCACCCCACCCACACACAAACAATATGAATAAAAATATCATATTATGTAGTGTGTATATTTTGATTAGAACACATGTGTAAATTTTTACACGTGAAAAAAATTTAGGGGAGAGGAGGAGGAGGGATCAGAGCCTCCAAGTCTTGCACCAGTTTCAGAACCATTGCTTTAATGTTTGTGCAGAATAAACGGCAACTATTGCTTATTATATAACCCTATTTAGGAAGACGGGGCCTACAACTCCCAGAACTCATCCACCAAAAAATACCTTTCCAAACTCTAAGTCAGTGATGGTGAACCTTTAAGGGCCTGAATGCCCAAACTCTCTCATCTCTGCTTCCTTCCTAGCTTTGCTTGTGGCTGTCAGTGCGTCGGTGGACAAGATTGTGGCCCATTTCAGCACAGCTAGAAACCTCGTCCAGAAGGTTTGTTCGTCACAGTGGTCTGTTTGTGTGTTTGTTACTTTACATAAATGTCCTCCAACCTCTTCCAAGGACTTCAACACAGCCTGTTTGCACAGATCTAATACATTCCCATTTTATCCTCACAGGAATTTGCAAAATAGTTTTGGCAGAGTGTAACTGACCCTATGGAGTGAGAACTTGAACTCGGGTCTCCCTGGGTTTAATCCAATAGCAATAGCAAATTCATTTCCATACCGCTTATCAGTGAACTAGCATTCCCTAAGCAGTTTAAAATATGTACAGTAAGCCAATTGCCCCAACATGCTGGGTACGCATTTAACTGACGTACAAAAGGATGGAAGGCTGAGTGGACCTTGGAGCCCAAACTCATAGCTTTGTAGCTGCAATACTGGCACTTAACCACTGCACCACTCTGTAACAATTATGCCATGATAGGACCAAATGATATAAAAGAGTATTTCCCCAAGAAAACCTGAAAACTTTACCTTTTTATACTACTATAATTCCCCAGTCAGCATGGCTAATGGCTACGTTGGCTAAGGAATTCTGGGAGTTATAATATACAAGTAACTTTTCTAAATTCTGTTTCCCAGCCCTTGGAAAAGGGTATTGTAACAGCTCCAGCCCAACTAGGAGACCTTTAACCTTATCTTTAGCCAAGGCCAAAATGTGAAAATAACTACCGTATATACTCAACTATAAGTTGACCTCATGTGTAAGCCAAGGGCAAGTTTGGGGGCCAGAATTAACAACTTTGACATGACCCATGGATAGGTCAGCTGTAAAACGTGGGGGCAGCTTCAATGTGTGTATGAGAGTGGCAAGTGGGAAGCAGCAATCAATACAAAGCTTCAGTGTTTCAGCCTTCACTTTGGAGAGGGACTGTTAAACAAACAGCAATCAGTCAGTCACCAAAGACTGTTTGCTTGGCTTAGGACAAAAAGAAACTGCATGGAGAAATCTGAAAGAGCTGCCATCATATTACCATACTGATCCATACATAAGTAGACCTAGGATTTGGGGTGTGGGGTGTCAATTTTTTGGAATGAAGTTTTAGACTTATAGATGAGTATATATGGTGGTTATAAATAATTAGTTACTTGCAAATGGATCCTTTACAATGAGCCAAAACACACAGCAGAAAAAAATCCAGTTTGAGACCTGTTTAATTGCCCTGGCTCCATGCTAGGGAATTCTGGGAACTGTAGTTTTGTGAGACATTTAGACATCTCTGTCAGACCACTCTGGCACCTACAGCTCCCAGGATTCCTTAGCACTGAACCAGGGCAGTTAAAGTGGTCTCGAACTAGAATATTTCTGCAGTGTGTTTTGGCCCCTAGCAATAAAGGTATAACTACATGATATTAATATTCTAACAAGGTGGGATAACTTTATCTTTGGCAGTGTGACTATAATTTTAGTTATTAGGCTTCAGGATGTGGTTTTGTTTAATGGGGCAGAGGAGGGACACATGTTCCAGTGCTGGCTCATGCTGTGTTTCATAGTGTGGCATTGTGGGCACTGAATCAATTCTGAGGCAGACAAGAGGGCAATGTGGTTCCTGCAATGAGCCAGCCGTATCTGTGGGCTCAAGATCCACAGATTCAACTAACGCAGATTCAAACTAGAGTACTGTACACAACACATAATACTTCACACAGCACGAGTAATGTAGTATGTACGGTACGGTATTTGTGAGGCTGGAGATGCTGCAGACATGTGAAGCTGCAAAGAGATACAAGGTAGAAGTGGGCAGCTGGTGCATTCCCTGGAGATGGGGGAGTCTGAGGAGTGCCTGGCTGGGGCTTGCCATTGCCTCTACTGCAGCCCTTATTAATAATTAATTAATTACCAATAAGAATTCAATCATCTGTGTATTTTGCTATCTGTACAGACATGGATACTGAGGGCCTGTTGTACCACAGAAGAAAAACCCTGTGGTATAAAATTAATTCAAATGAAAATACAATGGCTTTATTTTTAAGGTGAAATATTTCTTTACTTTTGAGAAATGGGAGAATTAAAACAAAAGTGGCAACTATAATGACAATCCCCTACTTTTTGATACACCCCAGGAATTATAGCTCTAAGGAGACTATCACACGGAGGAAGATCAGGGGATTAAAAAGGCATTTTCCCAGGAAAGTCACACAATCGAAGCGAAGATTTTCTCACTCATTGTGACTTATCCCGGGAAGAGCCAGGAATGGTCCAGCACAAACCATTTACAGGGAAATCCTGTGAATGGTTTGTCGCTGGAGCATTCCTGGTTCTTCCTGGAATGAGTCTTGTTTGATCGCGACGCTGTCTGAACATCTTCGCTGTGATCGCACAACTTTCCAGAGGAAATGCCTTTTTAATCCCCCGATTTTCCCCATGTGATAGTGTCCTAAGTGATCTTTAACAGTAACATTTCCCACTCTGCTCATGGCATGTACTCAGAACCCATGTCTCTCTGTAGCCGTTTGCTCTGATGATACAGTGCTCTGATATGAGGCTGCCTGGCCTGTGGCCAAGGAAGGAGGGAGCCACTGCACTGCTTCTTCTGCTGCAGTTGCGGGTGGGAGGAAAAGCTAATTAGAAACACTAATTGACAATTAACAAAGGGAAAGGGTGGTTGTTTCCTCTTTTTCCTGACTGCTGGTGAACAATGCTGTTTCCCTCCTGTGCAGGCCCAGCTGGGAGACAGCCGGCTTAGTCCAGATGTGGGTTACTTAGTCCTGGGCACCCTCTGCCCGGCACTCTGGGCCCTGGTTGGTGATGGCCTCAAGCCCTTTCAGAAGGATGTAATCACAGGTCAAAGGCCCAGTTCTCCATGGAGCATAGTGGAAGCCTCTGCCAAGCCTGGTAGGTGGAGATGGAGCAGCAGGAAGCAGGCCATGGAGTGGGGAGACAGGGATGGTGCAGCATTTTGTTTTGGTCTTGCAACAGATATACTCTGGTTCATCTTCAGAGCATATAAATCTTTGGTGAAACAGTATCTATTCTGCACCCAAAAAAAAAAAAAAAAAAAAAAAAGCCCACCCTAAAAATAAGCAACACACTTTGCAGATTGAATAAACTTCAAGTTCTAAAACAAGCGGGATACTGTATGTCCATTTGAAATCATTACTTTTTAATGTGAAGTCAAAGGCTTTCTTAGCTGTAGTTTTTTGTCGGTTTTCTGGGCTAAAGATGCCAGCGGAACATCAGGAATAAACTTTTCTAGAACATGGCCACATATCCCAGAAAAAAAACACAAAAAACATTACTTTTTGAAACCCAATCCCCAATCTGGTATCCTACAGAGGTTTTAGATTTTAATTCCCATTAGCCCCAGTTTGCTTAACCACTGCTCTAGATGTTTTGGAAATCAAATCCCAGAATTCCTGACCATGAACCACATTGCCAGGGCTTCAGGGAGTTGAAATGCAAAACATCTGGATGGTCAAAGGTTGGGAATGATTGCTTTAAGATATATGACCCTGGCAGCCTATATTGGTAGGTGACGTCTAACACAAATTGAGACATCTCCCACTTTTCAACAAACTCTGCAGGCCACTGCCCAGTCCTCCTCATGACAGGTTTAGGATTTGCTAGAAAGCACTTGGAGAAAATTAATGGCAGAGGAGATACTCAACCAAGTTCTGGCTCATGTTTTCTTCCTATATGGATTTCACGGTCCTTTTGGTTAGAGGTTTCCAAAGGTCAGAAAAAACTCTCATACCTTTTGTTTTCTGTTTATGAGCTGAAGTGTGTACTTCAGCTCATAAGGAGGTGCCCACTGATATTTTTCTTTCTTCCTGTCCTTCTCTCCCCAGGCCCCCAGACCCATTCCCTGAATGCACTGTATTGGCGGGTGTCTCGGCTGGCACCTCTCCGCAGTAACCAGCAGCGCTTCCATGCTTTTATCCTGGGCCTCCTGAAGTGAGTAATGGTGAGGGATGGAAGACCAGGGCAAGAGAAGGAGTTCTGTTTAAAATGAGTGGGCTCTTCATGGGCCAAAGGGAATTTCAAAGGCTCTCCGCAAGCTCTCAGTTCAGAGCTCGGAAAAGAATGATTGCTTCCCCAACCAGCATCCCAAGGCATAGGGAGCAAAGGGGAGAGAAGGAGTGTAGGTAGCACATGTGCATGTGGCAAAATGTAGGAATTGCCCCACAAATAACAAGTCTGCCCTCAACGAATTAATACATAATTGTGTCCAGGTAGGCTTGTTCTTGGGGCTTGAGTATGTTTTTACTGGTTTTATATTTTTAATTAATATTTTTAAGGATTTTACATCTTTTACTTGTTATATTAATGGAATGTTTAATTGTGTTTTAAAATTGTACTGTTTTATTGTTGTTTTTAAGCTTTTGTGAGCTGCTTTGGGTCCAGTTTGGGAGAAAAGGCAGCATATAAATAATACATGAAAATTCCCCTTAAGTCCCTAGATTTCTAGGATATCAGAAAGTGAGTCACTGAAAATCATAAAAACCTATAGCTCTTCTGCTTTCTGTGTTTGCATTTCCTTGGTAATCTTGCCCACTCCTTTGCCTTGGACGCCTAAACTGCATTTTTCAATAACCAACTGTAGTTTTAAGTTCCTGCAATGCTAGCAATGTGGGGTCTGAAGAAAAGTTTCATTTGGAATCCTTGCCAGGTGGCAGTGCCCCCCTCCCTGCCAAGCTATGTCCATGGCTGAGAGAGAACGAGAAAGAGAATGGAAGAAGGGTGCGGAGAGGGAGAAAAGGGGATGGGTCAGCAGGAAAGAGAGATAAAAAGGCTAGATGGGAAAAGGGCATCTTAGGCCCCATTCACACTACAAAAATAAGCTGGTGTGAAACCAGGTTATTTTTGTGGCATTCTCATTTGCCCTGACTGTACTTGGTGCAGTTTGGGAGGCGGCAGGGGGGGGGGGGCAGTGCTACCAGAAAACCCACTTAACCCATTATATTTGATACCAGGTTTTGCCCCCACATCTTTTTTTAAGAGCCACAACAATCTGCATCTTTGGTAGTGTGAGTACACTACCGAATCAATTCAGATCTCGCTGCATTGTTCCCAGTCATTGAGATGCTTCCACCTTAAATCACTTTGATGGCAAGTCTGAATGGCAACAGGGTTAAAATGCCACAGAGAGATTCAGAAATGGAAAACATAGTGGGAATACCAATCCAGATCAGTTCAGAGATCTGGGTCTCCTCGGGACAAAAAAAGTCCCCATAGATTCGCGGGGCTATCTAGTCCAACCAGTGGCAGGAAAAGAAATAAATGTGGCTGGGCTGGCAGAAAAAGAAGAGAGAGAGAGAGAAATGGGGTGAGCCAGGTGGGGGAAAGAAAAGGCTATGGCTAACTCACTTTGGGCTTTTGTCATGTTCATAACTGGCTCCAGACCCCCAGCAAATTAAGACAAATGGTGGCCCCTTGACAGAGAAAAAGTTCTCCGGCTAATTGTTAAACATCCCAGACTGAAGACAGGCAGAGTCTGAAAGGGGGCATCTCCAGAGACAAGGGGCTAAAGCCTTCTGTTTCATTCTGTCCTCCTCAGCATGAAGCAGCTTGAACAGTGGTTTTCCCACTTGCAGCGGAACTCAGGTACGTTTGGGACACTCTTTTCTGGGCAGGGATCCATGGCTGCCTCCTAGAAGCAGTTCTGCTTAGAAGTTTCAGAGCACCTGCACTAAAAAAGCTGTGCCTTGGGCACAAGGGAGAGTACAGCTCAGGGGTCGTGCTGCATGTTTACCAGGCTGAAGGTCTCGGGTTCAGTCCCTGGCATTTCTAGTTTGAAATGTTCAGATAGCAGGTGATGGAAAATACCACTTCTTTTTCTTTTTCTTTTCTTTTCTTTTGCTCTTGAGGGCCAGTCCAAGTCAAAGTTGGACAGTACTGGGCTGGCTGATGAAAAGTCTACAATTCTATTGGTAGCCTCTGCTCATGACATTTTAAAGAAGAAAAATATTTGCATGAAAGAGAGAAGCATTATGTACATTGTTTAAGTTACATAGATTTGAACTACTTGTTTTCAATTTTACATTTTACTGGGCTTGCTTGGGTATATTTTTTGCTGCTTTGCCTAATTTATGCTAGCTTTGCTAATTATGGAGTTGAAGGAAAGCTCAGGAGCTGTGAAAATTCACAAGGCACTTAACTCTTTGAGAAGGTTGGCATTATCTACAAGCTTATCTTTGCATGCTTCATGCTGAAACATCAAGTTTTTAGTTCTTCCTTGAAATGAACAGTTCTGCACCTTGTTGCCACATTCTGAACTCCCCCCCTCCAATAACCCCTGTTAAATCATGAAATCCATCAATTTCTTTCTGTGTGTTTCTGATCCAATTGTGTTTCCTTCTACCCACAGAGCTGATCTTAGCACTTTATTTGCCCACTGCCTTCCTGGTGCTTAGCCAAGGGGTTTGCCGCTTCTGGGCAGAAGAGCTATTACTCCTGCTTCAACCACTATCCATGCTTACTTTCCAGCTGGACCTTCTCTTTGAGCACCATCACCTGCCCCTCAATGTCCAGCCAGTGGCGCGGCATGCAGTCACACCAACAGAGCAGCCCACCAATTCCAGTGGGCTCAGAGAGCCAGATTTACTTAGACACCCTGTTCCTCCTCCTGAGCTGGCAGAAGGTCCTTTGGCCCAGTCCAGTCCCATCCATGAGTCCCAAGCAGGGGTGCCTCTACACCAGAGACTTTTGCAATGGGGGGATCGACTTACTCACACACTGCTAGGCAATGAGGCTCTTCCCAAGCCAGAGTTGTGTCCCCAAACAATGCAGCAGGAGATGGAAGAAAAGCAATACAACAGGTGGGAACAACTCAATTTGGCCTCAGGCATTTATGCCAACTCCACTTCTTCTTCCATCTCAAAGCAAGAGGGTTTCCCTTACATGCAGTGGACCAAGCTACGGATCATTGTTGGGGAAGCCATCAAAGAAGCCTGTATTGGCATGACAGAAGCTACAACAAGCTACAACACAGGCCTGCAAACTCCAAGTCTTGATGAAAATGGCTCTGTGCCACAAGCATCAACTGCTGAAGTGGGGAACTCACCTAAAGGCAAAACTGCCAAAAAGCCAGAAATAATTGCACCCAAATCCAGGGAATCCTCTTTGGCTGATGCCCAGGAAGCCAATTCTGATGCCATGGATACTCCTGGAAGAGGGAAGGGGAAGTGGTTAGGATGGCTGTTTGGAGCAAATTACCCAGGAGTCTCCAATGAGTTGGATTCAAATCTGACAAAATCCAGGTAAGTGGAGGGGAACCACCCAAGAGTTGCATAAAATAGGTTGGGCTAGGCAAAAGCTGGTTAATAAACCAGCTAATGCCAGATACTGTTGGAGAGTTGAATGTTCACATCAGGTTGTAGTCTTCCTTGCTTTAGTTAATTAAATAAACCCTGGAGAACCCTTGATCAAAGATACTGACCAATGTAAAAAGTGGAAAGACTCCTAAGGTTCGTTTAGTAGGAGCTTTAAAGTAAACTCTGCTGTAATTTGGGGTCTCGCCTGTTTTCCTTTGGCCCTGCCCACTACTAGGATGCAGCAACACCAGATTTTATCTGAAATAGAATTTGGTGCTCATGTTACTCCTGGTCCTCAACTTACTGTTGTGGAAGCCTGCATTAGGCAGAGGATTGGAATGGACCCTCAAGTTCCTATTCCCTGATGGCAATTGGTGTGCCAGATACAGACTGTTTTGAGCAACTTCTGTTCATTGGTTCAACATTTGAATACCCATTCTTCTGAAAACATAGTGACTATCCCTTCCTCAAGAGCAGAATTTGAATCCAGGTCTTTGAGGCCCAGAATCCAGTCTGCTTTGGACTGTAACCAGACTTGGACTACTGAGCCCAAAGATTTCCAAAATAGCTAGTATTTAAAAGTCCTAACTCTTTTGAGTTACCCATTTTCCTGTTTCCTGCACTCCTAATAGGCGCCCCTCCAGCTGGCTGCCCCCCACCATGAATGTCTTGGCTCTGGTGATGAAGACTGTGCCAGCAGAGAAGAGCAGCCAGAAGGAATCTTGGGAAGATGCCTCTCCAGACCCACGGCAGGCTTACAGGTAAGCCAGTCCTTCTGTGTCCTAACAAGCCCAGATACTAGCAGCCACCTGTAATGTTACAGTGGACAGCACTCCTGTTCAGTATTCCAGGCAGCCAGGCACACTCTTGAAGATCCTATTTTCTGCCTCCACTTCTCCAAACGTCATACGGCATTCTATGACCGCTGGGTCACTTTTTGGGGTGGGAGGGAAAGGGACGTTTCTAAAGGATTTTGGAGGGGGCAGGTATTTCTATAAATGTTGGGATCAACCTGCTAAACTTATCTCTTGTGTGAGGATTGTGCCAATTTGGCTGC
>NC_056530.1:34235022-34269202 GCF_019175285.1 Sceloporus undulatus | reverse complement strand
ATTAGCAGCAACACTCACAGCCTGAATGTGAGAAAGGAGGGACAGGGGCAGGAAATAAAGCTTTGGTTAATATTAGGATGAAGGCAGTTGTAATATTTAAATAGGAATTTACAATGGCCAGTTTGGCGTCTGGTACCTCAGTAGGGGGAGAGGAAGAGGTGGCATCATGCCCTGTGGAAAAGCAAACTGCTACAGTTATTCCTAGCTTGTGTGCTCTTCCTCATTAATATATTACCATCTTGGCCACATATGTGCCAGTCTCTGTCTGTGAAATGTTGGAGGGTATGCTAGTTCATAGTAATACATTGTCACAAAGAAAATCCATCCCTCCTTCCTAGCTACTTTGAGATAAACTCAAATATGGGGGAGAATGTGGGAGTCAGATAACATCACTGTCCATGCTATTCAAAAACTGTCAGTGCTCCAGCCCTATAAACCCAGGCTCCACTATACCACTGGGGAGAAGGCTGTGCTAGATTTTCTCACCCTGATAATGCTGGTTGCCTAGCTATAAGGGTTTGATCAACCTGTTTTTCTCCACAGAAGTCCATATTCTAATTCAAAGTTTGCACTACAGCTTCCAGGATCTCCCTGCCAGCGTGGGCACTGATCACACTGACTGGTAAATTCTGGGAGCTGTAGTCTAAAGGTGAAATCAGAGCTTTCAAAGAAGTCTACAATAGTACAGGCCATGCCTAAGCTTACCACCTGTTCAAAAACAGGCTTTAAAGCCCTGGTCAGGTTTCTTGGACCTTGTGTCTTGTGTACTCTACCTGCCCTGCCCTCCCTGCTCCCTGAGTTCATTGAACATGTTTGGGTGTCTGTCTCTCTCCACAGGGCTGTCCGCGCACTCTGCAACCATGTGGGAAGTGGGGACAATGAGCTGAGCTTCCGTAAAGGGGACATCTTGCAGGTCTTAGATACAGTGGATGAAGATTGGCTCCAGTGCTGCCATGGTGACCTCAGAGGCCTAGTCCCTGTAGGCTACACTTCTCTCATCCTGTGAAACAGGGCAATGGACCATGTGGAGCTCAAAAACTACTGGAAAGGGGATGCAAAATGTAACTTCCCCCAATACACATTGGATATGATGTGAACACTAAGAAAAAGAATGTGCACACCTGTGGTCTACCATTCTCAACTGCACACCTGTCATAAGGTCACAAATAGTTGTCTGCAAATTGGGCAGCCTCTGTTTCCTACAGCAGGGCACAAAGTCTGCCAGAGCAGGCTCCCCTGTTGCCTCACACTTTCCTTCTTTCAAACTGCCTCACCCCACTCTGGAGGTGCTTGAATGTCTTAGCCCACCCACCTTTTCCCCTTGAGAGTGTCCTCTCCCAATGTATTCGCTGCTCTCTAAGATTGTGTTATCTTCATGCCAAAAGATTGTTCTCTCTCATGTATGTATTATAACGTATATATATATTGTGTGTATATATAGCATAGAATTTGAAGAGCAATCAAGTCCAACCTCCAACTCAATGCAGCATCTCCAACTAGAGCATCTCCAACAGGTCCACAGAAGGGAATCCCACCACCTCTCTTGGCAATTGGTTCTATCGCCAAATCGCTGTTGCTGTCAAGAAGGTCATTGTAATGTTCAGTCAACATCAAAATTTTTAGACCATAACTCTAAAGAACCCTGATGGTGCAGTGGTTAAATGCTTGCACTGCAGCCATTCACAGCCACAAGGTTGTGAGTTGGATCCCAGGCAGGGCTCCGGGGTCCACTCAGCCCTCCATCCTTCTGTAGGTCAGTAAAATGAGTACCCAGCTTCTTGTTGGGGGTTTGCAGATTGTAAACTGCTTAGGCGGTGTTTGTTGACTGATAAGTGGTATCAAAATGTACTTGCTTCTGCTGCTGCTGCTGCTACTACTACTACTACTACTTAAAACCATTAGACCTGGCCCTCCCCTCTTGGGCAACAGAGACAAGGCTTGCCCCTTCCTTTCTGTTTCTGTCTCACTGCTATTGCACATTCTCTGGGCTGCTGATGGTGCAACAGTGAGTGGGACCCATCTGGAATGGCTATTCCTGGAGGCTGCCACCCTCCAATGACAGCACTCCTTGCTCTCTAGGAAGATGGCAGGAATGGAGTGAAATAAAACATTGCAAAAATATAACCCAGAAATTGATTCTCACCTCTGCTCTGCTGCAAACTGTGGCATTTACTAAAGCATGCTCACACGGTTGGTTTCTCACAGCCCTATTTTGCCTACAACGCTACTGGCATTCATGCACTGACATTACTGCTTGAGGGTGATAGCTTTTCCCCCTCGTTCAAGTAGTTTAGAGAAGCATAGATTTCCCTCCCCTCCCCACTTTTGTGCTCCTAACAACCCAGTGAGATACCTTAAGCCAAAGATGAGTAACATGTGGCCCTGGAGCTCAAGTGTTGTTTTTGCAGTCCATTACACCTCCAAACATTTCCTAGACTGTCTTTGGTGTGACCAAAAAAAAAGGAGGACTTAATTATTTCTGATGGAAGACTCCAGGAGCAGCGATTCCTTTTTTAAATAAATGGTCACACTTACCCCCTTCCTGCACTGTTAATATCTCTCTCTCTCTCTCTCTCTCTCTCTCTCCAGTTTTAAAATTCTAACTAGCTCCATTTTGGGGCCTCCATGGCCCCCAGACTCCTAGCGTTGCCCATCACTGCATTAAGCCATGAAGCAACGGCTGGGCCAAATTCACCCAGCCAGATTTTATTTCTGAGTGAAAGCTTGGACCTGAATTGTTGTGATCTTAGTCAGATATGCTAACCCCTGCTGCCCCATTTGCTGTGCTTTGATGAGTTCTGTCTCTGGCAAAGCCATTGCTCATCTCTTCCAGTCTTGTTCTCACTGTGGACAGATTCTGTACATAAAGCGTGATAAGATCAGGAATTGCTCCCAATGATAAAAAATGGAAAATGCTTGCTCTCATAGAGACTGTCTGCTACGTCTCTGATGTCCATTTTAATTTGGATGGGTGGTGGTAAACAAAATGGATGTCTCATATTAGGTCTCTGGGGTATTGGGGAACATATGGCTCTTCTGGTGGTTTGCCATCAAGTTGGCTTTGACTTATGGGGACCCTATGGATGCATGAGAGACCTCCAGGCCAACCTGTCCTGAGTTTGCAGGTCCTGCAAACTCAGGGCAGCAGCTTCCCTGACTGAATCTTATCTTCCTGTAGTGCAGTCGTCTTCTTTTCATACTGGCTTCTTCTGAGGGCCTTTCTTACTATAGCCTTGGTGCCAAGGTGAGGTTAAACTGCTACACTTGGTGTTAGGCAGGCACTCTTAGTATATATAGTAAGGCTACCAAACGTTAACAAAATATATTCATGTAGTGTGTGTTGTCCATTGCTCTATCCACACAAACGCCCCAGTTATTGTATCTCAGCCTCCTTAGTGGCACTGGGTTTATTGGAGATTAGACTCTGAAATTTACAGCAAACTGCAGCCAAATAGCATTTCACCAAGGAGAGAGAAGAGTCTGCATCATGTAAAGATAAAAGAAATTCAAGAATATGATTGGTCTGGACACAAGGAAACAAGTCTACTCCAGCAAGGAAAGTAAGAAACTTGTTCCATTTGTAGGCATAGGATTTCCATGAAGAAGGTTTGTGGGCTGCTAGGATAATTCTCTGAATTGGAGCAGAGAGGTCCTGCATCATCGGAGAAGAGGTGTGAACCATGGTTGCCTCGGCCACCAAGGAGCCACTAGGATGATGTTGGCATGATCATCCTGTATCTTTGTAAGCACAATGGTGAGCAAGGGGAATGGGAGAAAGACATGTCTCCTTAGGGCTATGGGACACTTTTACAGATTGGTCTGTGACATGTCAAGCTGAGTTAATTTGTTGGCCTGCCAGGGAATGAGCCTCTGACTGGAGAACATTCGCTAGACGCTTCTCTTCATCAGGTAGATTTTCAAAAAGAGGAAGAACTTCCCCCCCTAAATGTTGCTGCTATGCAGCCATACAAACTGGGTAATTAGCAATCCTAAGGCCCAGAGTGGCAGCCGAATAAAGTGTCTTGGCCATAAGGTCCAACTTATGATTCTTCTTATCTGAGGGAGTTGAATGTGGCTTTCTGAACAAATTAGATTGAGATGCCTCAACAATTGCCAAATTCAGCATAGGGTGTTCAAGTAGCCATGTTGAATCTGCATTAGTTATCCTGTAAAGATTGTCAGTCTTTTTTGAAGTTGATGGAAGCATTGACGGATTCGCCCATGATTTGTATGACATTTTTAGTAGGGAGGGCAAGAGTGGAATGGACACAGGAGTCGGGAGTGCTGATTAAATCCTCTTATAAAATCCTCTTGTTGCTTTACCTCCAGGTCCAAGGTGTGTGCCATTCAAAAAATCTGCTTAGAGAATGCCTAAACATCATTTCAGTGGATGTGGACTCATGCTCAACCACATATCAAGAGGGGGACCTTTCCATACATACATCAGATGAATCGGCCTCAGTACCATTGTTCATAGATTCATGGCATTGAGGTGATTGATGTCTTGGAGATGGATGGAGGAGTTGCTCTGCAGGGAGAGACCTCTTGGAAGAACAAGAGGTTGAACAGCTTCAACAGATCATCCCTACTGTACTCTTATGTCGGTACCAACCCTCTGCCCTGAGGCCTTGCCGTTTACAGAATCTACCATGCCTATCTGGAGATGGGGATTTGAAGGATCTCCAGCAAAGGAATCTTGGCCAGAGATTGGTCCCAAAGTGTAGGCTGAATGCAAGGTAGGAAGCCTTGTGGAGAGGATGCCCATCTGGGTGAAAACTCAAGGATCTCCCATTCTCCACACCTTCAAAAACAGCTTCAGTTAAGGATAGTGTATCTCCTCTGAATGCTTGGAAGAATGGGTTGAAGGAAAAATAAACAAACTGAATCCATACAAGACAGAGGTCATAATCTGGTGCTGGAGGTATGTCCACCAGTTCTGCATGGGGTCATACTCCGCCTGAAAGACTGTGTTTGCAGTTTGGATCTGTCCCTCAAAATGACAGCTCAGATAGATGTGAAGGTCAAGAGTGCCTACTATCACGTTCAGCTGATATGCCAACTGCACCTCTTCCTAGAATTGTCTTCAGACTGAGAAATGACCTGCCAGAAGAGATACAACAACTGAAAATGCTGATAGTATTTAAAACAACATTAAAGACATATCTCTTCCGGCTGGCCTACCCAGTCAATTTTAAATCATTGCTTTTTAATTTGTATATATTTTTTAAAAACATACTCGTGTATTTTAATAGTTTTATAGCGGTATCTACAACATGGGGTTAAATTTCTGGGCCTGTGACAGCTACCCAACCTCTAGTTATTTGTGGGTTTTTCAGGCTATTTGGCCATGTTCTAGAAGAATTTCCTCCTGACGTTTCGCCAGCCACAAAAAACTATGGATGCTGGCCATGAAAGCCTTCGGCTTCACATACCCAACCTCTGCTTAAAAACCTCCAATAAAGGCTCACCATCGAAGCCCATCTCTTGCATTGTTGAAGAGCTCTATAAGTTCTTAAAAACTCTGAAGTTTTGCTTATGCCAAACCCTGCATCAGTACAATTTCCACTCGCGAGTCCTTACTTCTCTCCTCTTGAGCAATACAGCCCTTATGATATTTGAAGACAGCCGTTCAGCTTCTCTTTAACTTCATCCCTCCCTTTAAACAATACATAATCAGCCTTTTATTCCTCCAAGGATGTGTTCTCCAGAGCCCTCACTATCCTCATCATACTAATGACATTTTAACAAGACACAAACAATTAAAAACTACAATATAACTGGGATTTGTCAGAAAGAGGGGACATCTTGTGTGTGAGAGAAAGAGATAGAAAGCAAGAGGAAAAAGAAAGAAGTAAAGAAACAGACAAGAAAACCCCCAAAGCCACTGGATAGGAAACATGTTTTTTTTCCCATTTAATACTAGAATCTCTTAGTATTTGAGATGCAGGCCTTTTATGCAATTACATCCAATGTTAAAATTGGTAATACATAATTTACAAAGATTAACATCAAAACAATGGTCTATTTAGATATGCTCTTGTAAAAAGGAAATATATTAGCAGCATTTCTTCTCAGCAACCACACGGCCTATCCCCATGCAGACTAAAAAGAGTTCGTATCTATATTTGCAACAAACATAGTGCTTTTTTTCTTCTTTTCCTGGGCTTCCATCAGCAATCGGGTGAAACATCGCCAGCCTCTTCGGTTAATACAAAACAACCCCTCCCCAACCCCCTGGTTTTTTGTGTTTTTTAAAAAAGTCAGTAATTTTCTACACCAGTAAGAAAACAAAACCAAAAACTTAAAAAAAAAACAACCCAACACAAACTCTTTTTCACACTTACCTAGAATTTGATTGTCTAAAAAACATCGTTTTTAGTCTTTCAACAAAAGAAAGATAAAATGGTAGAGCTAGTGTCTCACTTCTCGGCAAGCTTTTCTTCATCGTCGTCGTCGTCATCATCATCATCATTTTCTTTAAAAAGGACTTATCTGGATTTTCTCTCTTTTTAGTGTTTAACACCATTTTGAGACAATTCCCCGTTTTGAACTAAATGGAGTGACTTACTGAAAAGATTTTTCCGACATGCAGTTTTTTTTCCTCCCCCATTTTTCCTACAACACACAACGAGTATTTTATACTCAGGGTTCTCCTGTACAAGACTTTTCTACAGTAAGAAAATATTCCAAACTATTTTCTTATTTGTCTTTTTTTAATAAAATATGTTTTTTCCTCAAAGGGCTCCCCCCACCCATCCCTTCTCTTTACCAACCTCTTCTTAACTTCTTAAATCATCAGAAAAAAAAATTTGAATGGAATGGAGCCTTTTTTTGTTGTTGTCGTTCCAAACTAAGAGTAAACTAAGAGTAATATAGTTAACAAGAATGTACAGTTGGGACAAGCTTGGTCCGTTGGGAAGGAACACGGAGAGAGCTACCATATTGCTTTACAATCACGCAGCAAAAGAAAGGTTTCGATATATATACAACTTGGCACATTTAGAAATGGGATTCTTTTATAAGGACACCTAAACAGGACCATAATATGCTTATGAACACCAAAGAGAGACAGAGAGCAAAGCCACATTAAAGGGCCAGTGTATGCCGAACTGCCGGCTCCCTGTGCCAGCGCATGGCCTGTAAACCACCAGGGTACATGGTATGTTTACATAGTCTGGTGCCGCACTGGATATCAGCCATCATGATGGTTGGAAACCGTTATTGTGTTAAGCAAGGAAACTGTCCCTTCCCTGCAGTCAATGAGTTAACACTTTATTTTTTTATCCCCTCCAATTTAAGGGCAGAGAGAGGCAGGCGCATAAAATACACTGTCTCTTTAAGAGACGGATGCTTTTAAGCTGTACAGTTTTTTTCCTTTTCTTAAAAAAAAATAGAACACAAGAGTAGTGTTATCCATGAATAATAGTCTACAATTTCACAACAAATACTCGCTCAGAAATACTGCTTGACGGTTCATGTAGTGAAAAGTTATTTTTTTTGTGTGTGTGTGTGTTTGCTGTTTTGACAGTTTTTTGTCTTTTTAAATTTTCACGATACACCGGACACACAAAAACAGCTTACTACAAAATAAAACACCAAAGGGAAAAAACAAAAACAAAAAAGACAACCCAATCGGGTGGCATTAGGACTGGATAATTTGCTTTATAAAATTTATCTGCAGCAAAAAAAAAAAAATGTGTTTAAAAAATTCATCCTCCCTGCCCACCTTAAGTTGCAGGATGTGTAACCAAGTGCTTCAGAGTTGAGGGCTTTGGCTGGGGCTTTCATGCCAACAGAACCACAAAATTGTCCCATGTGCCTTCTGTGCTCAATGCATCGCTCTTTCTCCACCATGTCCTGAGCAAACCGAAGGCTTTGCATTCATGCCACGAGCCCCTTGGAGTTAGGACGCTTCCCCCGTGCCTCCAATCCCACCAGCTTGAGCTGTACACCATTGTGGCAGAAGTGACAGGTATGGGGAAGAGGACTCCTATGGAAGGAAAACAGTTCTGAACCAGCTTACCTCCCCACATCCCACTGTACAGCTCCTTCCTGCCCTTTTTCCTTTCTCTGACCAGGGACATTGCAGCAGGAGCAGGAGTGGCAGTGGCAGGGAGAAATAAATAAAATTAAAATTTGACTGTCTTGGACAAAAAACCACAAGGTTTTCCTTAGTACCTTAACATCGACAACAAGGCACACCCAACACCACACACATCATAAGAGCACTGCTGAGTGGGGCTGCCTGCCTGCCCAATCGCGTTGTCTAAGTGCTACAGAACCATTTGTGTCCGTTTCCTTCTACCCCTCTTGCCTGCCCTCCCACCCCCCAACACACTGTGAGACACAGGAAGGCGGGTGAAAGCCTTGCCCATCCAGCCCACAGTCTCATTCACAGAACTCCAAGTAGAGCCTCTCTCCAGTGGGGTGGAGCACGTCACTTCCTGAAGCTGCTCTCTGGAAGAGCCAGAGTGCGTCGCCGCAGCTTCCGTCCCGAACCTTCCTCTAACAGGTAGGTGACATCGATGGCTGTATGAGAGAGAAACATACAAATTCATTACAGACTTTAGTAAAGCCCTCCAGAGCAAACCTTGTGAGTGGCAGCTCTTGTAAGTATATGAGGTTGCTTCATACATAATCAGAGCAACAGTACATCTATCTCAGTATTGTTCACTTGAAGTGAATAACTTCCCCAGGTCCATGGGTGGCACACATAGGCTAGAATCCTATGCATATGCCACTAACAGTTACACCCCTGTAAATCTATTTTTTGGTCACTGTAGCATTTGGCATTCTCTTTTCCCTCCACAGTGACCAAAATCCCCTGCCCATCAAGCCACTAAAGCTCACCATGGACATTTGTGCCTGGAAGGAGGAGGGTCTTAGCCACATGCAAAATGATTATTTTAGCCACTAAACCCTCTGGGGAACCCCACTGAACCTCAGCAGCTGACAGAATTGCTTCATGTCTGGCTATGGCTCTCTTCCAGACACGAACAGCCACCAGTTGGGTGGGGGGCTTCAAGGGCTCTAAGGTAGGTCCAGAAATGGTAAATGCTAGGCTGAGTCACAAAAGACTGAAGACGTCATTGACTGGACTTGGAAGAGCTACCGATTCATTCCTTTCTTTAAAAAAGCTAAACAAAGCCCAGCTTTTAATAATGGGACCCTTAGAAGAATGGCAATTTCACAAGGCTTTTTGTCCCATCTCCACCGACCTATTTCTGGCCCAGGAGAGGCCCTTTTTCTAAATGAGGAGTGACTAGAAATTTCTTCTGGATTTTGGGGGTGGGGAGGGAGGAACAGAGAGCATGGCTGAGCTTTTTGTGGGCAGGTTTTAAGGTCCATACTAGGTCACAGAAGGGCTGATATGAACCAAAGAAAGTAACAATGAATATAACTATGAATACTTTAAACTCTGTATTGCTCAAATACAGAAGCAGTAACCGATACATAACCCAGCAGAAGGACGGCCCTTGTGGTCTCTTCCAACTCTACGATTCTATGATTCTATGATTCTAAGCTTGTTAATGTGACTTTATATGAAGCAATGAATAAGGGAGAATGTGCCCCTCTCTACTGGTCACCAAAATTCTAGGAAGAGATGAAATGGGCCCCATTGTGATAAAAGTCAAATAAACTCCTATGTTTTTATCCTAAAGCTTCACAGTCTATGTTGGGACTCTATATCCTATAGTTTTTCCTAGGCTGTATTTAGTATGCTATTTCAAGGTCATGCTTCTGAATCCTCAGCCATTACAAACGTCTCCATACACCGAAAAAGAGCACAAGGAGTGGGTTTGCCCTCCTTCTTTCTGATGTGCTACTTCTCTATGCAGAGGGAAGAAGAGAAAGCAGTGTGTTTTAAAAAGGGAGATTTGATTCTCACAGAGAATCCCAAATGCTATGCTCTCAATTTCACCATGCGGAAATGTACTCATGAAAAAGTGACTGCAGAATGATTCATAATTTAAAAAAGTTATGGAAAAGCTCTTTTAAAACATGATACGTCTATCTTATTCTGGCAAAGTTTGGGTAATTCTACACCTTTTTGCACCACCTGGACAAAGTACTATTAAAAAGAAACATGATAGAAGCCACACATGCAGTGAGCACTTTAAATTTGCTCCGTGTGTGTGTGTGTGTTTGCTCTTACCATTTTTCCCTGGGATTTTCTCTAGAAGGGTGAGGAGGATTTGGTTGAGTCTTTCACGCTGCATGTGCCGACGTTCTTCTGGGGTGCAAGGCCGCATGGGGATGGAACTGCTTTCTTCCACCTTGTTATCCATTTCACCATTTTCCTGGGGAAGTGCCTCCTTCTCTGGATCTTCTACACTGGGCAACTGCTCACTAGAGGCTGGCTCTTGCCTTGCTATCATGTCCTCCATGAGGGGAAGTGGGTCTTCCTCCTGGCTTAGGTCTTTGTTCTGAGACTTGGAACGGTCAGACTTCCAAGATGACCTGGAATAGATGACAGCAGCCATATATGGTCAGGAGAGTCATTGTGTGCATCACCATCTATCTGCTTCTTACAAAGACTGGAGAAAATATCCTTGACAATAGCATAGCATGATCAAAAGGGCTCTAAACTAAATCCTGGGGGTGGGAGAGGATAGTTCAACCATCAGTCCAAAGGCAAATTCTAAACACAAAGATATGAATTCTAGAAGAGAAACTGAGGAAGAGAATGGCAACCACAGTAAAACTCTCAATAAATTAATGAATTGGAACAAAGAACAGGTTGCCTAACTGTAACTGTAGTTCACTGAGTGGTCATCTGTGAACTTACACATATGGGTCATTCTGTGCCTGCATGGAGATCTCTGGAAGTTTCTAGAACTGTGTTTTGGTGGTAACCCTGCCCTTTTGCCGACATACATATAACCTGTGGGTTCCCACCAAAATCCAGTTCCAAGTCTACCATTGAGAGATCTGGAAAAAGGGATGGCATGAAGAGGGCAGGTTGTGTGAGTTTACAGATGACCACTCAAAGAACAACAATTACAGATAGGCAGCCTGTTCTTCTTTGTGATCTCTGTGACTCACACATATGGGAGAACAGCGAAATTAGTCAAATGAAATTAAACAGAAACAATATTCTACATTTAGGGTACAAAAACCAAATGCACACTTACAGGATGGGGATACCTGGCTTAGCAACAGTACATTTGAAAAGGACCATGGGATTATTGATGATCATAAGTTGGACATAAGGCAGCAGTATGATGGCAAATAATATTTTGGAGTTGGGCATATTGAGCCTGGTGAAGAGACGAATGAAAAGTGACAAGATTGCACTTTTTAAATATTCAAAGGGGCTGTCATAGAGGGGAGAGTGAAGGTTTGCTCTTTGCTTCTACAGAAAGTAGGGTCCAGTCTAATGGTTTTAAGTTACAAGAGAGTAGATTTCAATTGAATGCCAGATGGAACTTCATGACAAAGGGCAGTTTGTCAATGGAACCAATTACCTAGAAAAGTGGTGGGGTTCCTGGATTTCTTCAGAAAGAGACAGGACAATTACTTGCTGATGATGTGCTAGCTGATTTTACTGCATTGAGCACAGGCTGGATTTGATGGCCTATGGGATCCCTTCAAACTCTATCACTGAAGGAGCTTCCTTTGTGACCAACATTGTGACCAAACGTTTGTAAGGGTTGTTGTTGTTATTGTTGCTGTTGCTGCAGTTGGGGAGCGACTGAGATTTCAATGGAATGCCCTACCTCTCACTCAACCCCTCACATTAACTGCTCTCTGCACCTGAAATACTGTGTCCAGTTCTGGGCACCACAATTCAAAAATGATTTTGAGAAATTGGAGCGTGTTCAAAGGAGAGCAACTAAAATGATGAAGGGTCTGGAAACTATGCCCTATGAGGAATGACTTAGGGAGCTGGGGATGTCTAGCATGGAGAAGAGACAGTTAAGAGGTGATATTACATCCCTGTTTAAATATTTGAAGAGATGTCATATTGAGGAGGGAGCAAGCTTGTTTTCTGCTGTTCCAGAGAACAGGTCCCAGAACAATGGATGCAAACAGGAAAAGAGATTCCACCTCAATATTAGGAGGAACTTCCTGACAGTGAGGGCTGTTCGACAGTGGAAAACACTCCCACGCAGTGTGGTGGTGTCTCCTTCCTTGGAGGTCTTTAAACAGAGGCTGGATGGCCATCTGTCAGGGATGTTTTGATTGAGAGTTCCTGCATGGCAGAAGGGGGTTGGACTGGATGGCCCTTGTGGTCTTTTCCAACTCTACGATTCTATGATCTGAGCAGCTCGTTTCCTTCACTAAGTTCCTTACTGTCTCTTGTAAAAAATCCTGATATCCCAGGAGGACAGTAAAAACATGTGGGGCTAAGCTATGGCCATTTGAATTGTCACTGTTCAGTGAAGTGAGCTTGGACAAAAGAGGGAGGAGAGTTATGGCACCTTAATTTAAACTGGGGAGTAGAAGGTGGTCATATACTTGGGGAGATGGGCCTAAACCCAATTTTATTCTGCTTTGTTTAACCAACAAGGCACGATACAAAAAGCATATTCATAAAAAGCTCAACAACATTTGCTTAGGGTTTTTTTTGTTTCTGACTGTATTTGCAATAAGACACTTACACTTACACAATCAATTCAAGTGGCTCAGGGAACTGAGCTGGGGAGGAGAGTTGCCACTAGGTTCAGCCTTCTCCAAACTGGTATCCGCCAGACATTTTGAATTACATCCCCTTAAATTCATAAGTAATGGCCATACTGGGAGGAAACCATGGGGGCTGAAGCGTAAAACAGTTGAACAGCACCATGCTGAGAAAAGTTACATTAGCTGATCAGCTTTGCTTTCTGTCTTTGGTGATTCAGCATTGAAACACTGAAAGTACTTTTACTTAGTATGCTGCAAGAGTTACATGAGGCATGAAAACTTTATAAATATGTCTAGTTCTTTTAAAAGTTAAATCCTCTCTCACAAAACATTTGTCCCAAAAGAATATAGAGCAGCAAAGAGACTCACCTGCCTCCATTTCTTTTGTAATTGTCTGGAACATAATGAGGCTGCAAAAGAGAAAGAACAGTACAGTGAAATCTCTGCAGAGAAGTCATAGCTCAGTGACAAGAGTGCCTGCTTTTGCATGCAAGAAGTCCTAGGAACAAATCCTGGCATCTTCTGACAGGGCTGACAAAACGTCTTTCCTAACAACTTGGAAACTCACTGGCATTGCTGAATTATGTCTGAATGAAAGCTCCACTGTCTGGGCTTCTCAGCCTGACAAAAGGCTATAAATGGCACAGCTGGGAAAAAGCAGTTGGCTGAATGTGGACAAGGGAATTCATGGCCTGGTGGTTAAGGACTATAATCTTCTGTCATGCCACACTCAGATTTGTGGGGCAGAAGGCAACAGTTATGGTAAGGCTGCTACCATGCATACGGAGTCTGCAAAATACATGTCATGCCTCAAGGTAATTTACGACACACCTATCTTGTGACCAGGAAGGCCAAATAATATGAAGCATGACTAGATTAGAACAGGGAAAAAAAATGTTTTTGTGCACATGAAGTCTGTTTCTCTTGCTGGCAGGGAAATACAACTCAGTTTTTCCATGATTACAAGCTTTGCCCAGAGCCTTGCCACACATATACTGTTGTATTCTTGTCCTATGCTTTGTTCTTACCAGGCTATAAGACCTTTTCTTTCCCTTCGAAAGTGGAAATTAATACATATTTTTCAGAATGTGAACATGTATTTATTTAATGTATATTTTTGTATACATTTTATATACTTTCCTCCCACTAACTAAATTTTTAGCTATTTGCATTTTTAAAGTATGGTTTTATAGATATTTTATAATTTAAAAAAATACTCCAAGTCTCACATATATGCAGATTTCCGAGGTAAGATTTGGTTTGTTTCACAAGTTCTAGGAGGCACAAAATGGATAATTTTGACCAAATTTTGAAACTGAGATCTTTCCCATACCTAATAATAATAATTTTTATTTATATATCCTGCCTCTCCCTACAGATTGAGGTGGGAGAACAGCACATATATAAAGATACACATAGTTAAAATAGATTCTCATTATACAAAGCAAAATTTAAAAACACACTAAAATACCTGTACATGTGCAATATCACAATCTGATTCCTCATCAAGTTCCAAGTGGAATATCATCTTAAGCTGGTAAAGGGGGGGGGGGGGGGGGGGGGGGTAGGCTCACCAGAAGAGATCCGTCTTGATTGCCTTCTTAAAGGCATCTAAGGTAGTAATGAGATGGATCTCCTCCGGCAAGACATTCCACAATTTGGGAGCAATCACAGTGAATGCCCTATGGGAAGTAGATCTTAATCTAGTCCTTGGGCAGTAGGGAGAGGAGTTCTTTCAAGTAACTTGGGCCCAAGCCATATAGGGCTTTAAAGGTAATGACCAATACTTTGTACTGCGCCCGGAAACTAATCAGCAGCCAGTGTAGAGATCTTAAGATTGGTGTCATATGGTCAGTCCTAGGTGTGCCGGTGACCAGTGTGGCTGCTGCATTTTGTACTAATTGAAGTTTCCGAACTTGATACAAAGGTAGCCCCATGTAGAGCGCATTACAGAAGTCTAAACGAGAGATTACCAGTGCATGCACCACTGCTTCAAGGTCCTTTCGGTCCAGGTAGGGACACAGTTGGCGTATCAACCGAAGTTGGTACCAGGCACTTCTGGCCATCGCATCTACTTGAGATGATAATTGTAGTGATGGATCCAGAAGAACCCCCAGACTGCGCACTTTGTCCTTTAGGGGAAGTGTGACCCCGTCCAGGACTGGTTGACAAATCTCCATGCCTGGACTTGGGGAACCTATCGCGAGTACCTCTGTTTTCTCTGGATTCAGCCCGAGTTTGTTTTCCCTCATCCAGCCCATTACCGACTCAAGGCAGGCATTCAGAGGAGAGAGGCCATCCTTAGTCACTGCAGCAGTTAGAGACATAGAGAAATAAATGTGGGTGTCATCAGCGTACTGATAACACCACACCCCATGTCTTTGGATGATCTCTCCCAGCGGTTTCATGTAAATGTTAAACAGCATGGGGGACAAGATGGCACCCTGAGGGACGCCAGATGTCAGCTCTCTTTTGGAAGAGCATGAGTCCCCCAGCATCACCATCTGGAATCTGCGTGTGAGGTAGGAACAGAACCACTGAAGCACAGAGCCCCTGACACCTAACTCCCTCAGGCGTTCCAGAAGGATACCATGGTTGATGGTATCGAAAGCTGCTGAGATGTCCAAGAGCATCAACAAGGTCACACTTCCCCTGTTGATACCCAGACGGAGGTCATCGATTAAGGCGACCATGGCTGTCTCAAAACTGTATCCCGCCCTGAAGCAGGTTTGAAATGGGTCCAGATAATCGGTTTCATTCAGAACAGCTTGGAGTTGAAGGGAGACTGCCCTCTCGATAACCTTGCCCAAGAATGGTAACAGGGAGACAGGTCTGTAGTTATTTCTGATCAGGGGATCTAAAGAGGGTTTTTTAATAGTGGTTTGACTATTGCTTGTTTTAATTCGGATGGAAAAATTCCCTCTTTAAGGGATATATTAATTATAAGATGTAACAACATTTTCATTCCAACCCCTCCCCCCAGCAGCAACTCTAAAGACTAGAAACCTAGACTTCTCCTTTCAATTTAAATTTTTTAAATTGTTACAAATTGTACAGCCAGCCGTTATCAATTCAATATTACAATCTGTAAAGGCTGAACAGCAGAAAAGCCAAATCTAAATTTCTTTGGGAAACAGCAATTTCATGCAAGGGTGAGAACTTAAATGGAGAAGTGCACTGAGAGAAATGTCCATATTTATTCTATGAACTATTTGTATTACTTTAAACCTTTAGCAGAATCACAGAATCATAAACCCTTATATATTCATATCTATATGAAAGAACATAATTTATGATCACCATTTTTTAAAAAGTAACAAATTAGTAAGCTAGGCATTCTTCTGAAACCTATTATCCCCATGGCTATTCTACTGCAGAATGCAGAGTATTGATGACAGGCCGGGCTTACTGAGAAGTCTCTTTTTGGCGTCAGCCTTTTGGGAAAGTGGTCAAAGGCATAGGACTTGGTGCACACTGGAAAGCGGTTTCGGTGGATCTTGTAGAAGAGGTGGGCTGATTTGTCAAGGCGGTAATCACAGATGTACACATCCTGTTCTTTTACACCCTTTGGCCTTCCTGTGGGGAAAAATATCAAGAGAGATTATTAGAAGAGTGAATGGGGCCTGGTTTTAAAAAGAAAGGCTACTGGAGCCTCCTGTCCAAAGTATTCCCACTACACTTAAAGCACTTTAAAAAGAAAAATCAACTTAAACTTCACTCTTATATCCAAAAACCCAGGTATACTTTAAGGTGTAGAAAGATATGTTTTTGCTGCAATACTGTTATTCCCACCACTACCACCACTGTATAGAAGGGTAGAAGTCTGTGGTTCCTCAGTGGACCCAGTCATCTGGCATTCAACAAGTTATTCCTCTGGCTGTGCCACCTCTGAGGACAAGCAATTACACTGTGCACCTGCTTTGTAAGTAACTGATTGATCCAACAGTACCTGGAACAGAGATGTAGTAGAGTAACATTCCTTCAGTATATTAATTATTATTATTTATGGTATTTATACCCCGCCTTTCAGCCCTAAAGGCTCTCAGAGTGGCTTACAATTATTATTATTTTTAATTAGACAGTTCCCTGCCCTCAGACTTACAATCTAAAAAGACACTTCAGAAAAGGAGAAAGGAATGGTAGTGGGGAAGGGGATCAGGTCTAGCAGTTCTTCTCTTCCTCTGAGGCCTGGACCATGGCAGAGGGACTGGAGGGAGGGCTCTGCTTCTTAATCTAGGCTGGGCCCGATGGAGCTGCATCAGATGGACTGGAGGGAGGGCTCTGCTTCTTAGTCCAGGCCAGGCCCGATGGAGCTGGGCCTGCATCTCTCCCTCCAAAGACAGATGGCACCAGATGGATAATCATCTACATGGAAGTAGCCATGATAAGTTTATTTTACAAAGAACAATGAAGAGTTTTGTGGCCTTAAATGGCAGCCCATTTTATTTAGCACAAACTTTTGCAGACTGTGGTCTAATTCATCAGTTTCTTCAGCTGAAGTGGACTGCAGTACACAAAAGCTTATGCCAAATAAAATGTGATAGCCTTTAACGGGCCAAATGGATCTCTGCTGCTTATGATTGCACAAGACACAAGTTGCTAGAATACAGCACAGAATCATGCAGACACCAAGAAATATACAAAAATTCACCCTGTTGGATGAAATTAAAAAGGTAATCTAGTCCTATCTGTATCCTTGATCGTGTCCAATCCTCTTTTAAAGCCATCTGAGACACCATCCCTTGTGGTCATGGCCTGAATTTTTTGGTGGTGAATTCCTTGTTAATTATACTGTGTGTAGAAAGAAAAGTGTTTTTTAGTCTGTCTGGAATCAATTGTCATTCTAATACTCTGGACAATCCCTGAAGTCTTATGGGAGCAAAAAACATTTAAATGATTTGTTTCCCATTGCTGAAAGCCCTGAAAACTTTAGCCTTTCCTCCATGCCAGGATCAAACTTGCACCAACATTTCTCATTTATTTAGATTGTAGCCTTTTGCAGCTCTACAGTCTGGAATGAGGTGACCAGAACTAACAAACACATAGTTTCCAAACTACATGTACAGTAAGTGCCTTTTATTCTTTCATCCTTTCAGTGGAACATGTAGATGAGAAATGATCTCTCTTCAAGAAGACGTGATTGAGAAAAGCAAGGTGGTTTGGCACCCAGCAACGTTGTCTTGCCTTTGCAATAGGTGTAGAGATCCAGCACACAACAGGTTCCCACTACAGCCTCCAAGGGGATGATCTCGTACAGCGGCACTCGGAAGAGCTCATTGTGGTAGAATTTACGAGAGGGGGAATGGTGTGTTTCATGTGGACGGAAATAGTGATGTCCAAAGGCAAATCTTTCTCCCCTGAGGGAAAGTAAGAAGACAGGTTATATTTCCTACATGGTTGTGTTATAATCCTAAACCAGCAGTGACCAAAGTGGATCCTACAGATGTTGTTGGACTGAAACTTCTAATTTCAGTCCTCACTATTGACTATGTTGCCTAATGCTGATGGAAGCCTGTCCAACAGCACTTTGTCTACCCCTCACCCATTTTTTTCTTATTTTCTTTTTAATATCTAGCAGATGCACAAAGCAGATGTATATTCCTTTTCACAATGCTAACAGTGATAAGCACAATGATGCTGACACACCAACTTTTTATTTATCTTTGTATAGAGGAGAAATAAATAATGCAAGCCCCATAGAGAGATCTCAGTAAGAACAAGGGTTTTCCCTACTTTCTCTATCAAAAGCATAATATGGGTCAACGGCAACTACTATCTTTTCATATAAGTTCACTAGCTAAACATATGCGTGATGGAAGTTGAAATTCACAAGCACGAAAGCTGTGCTAGATCAGGGGCCTCTGAAATTGAGCATTCTGTTATTACCTCTGGAAAGTCCAGAAATAAAACATGATTAAAATGACATTTTCCCACTTGGGTTCTCCAGGAAACACCATACTGAAGCATACTGTTAAGCTTTGCCAGACTGAAGAAACAAGCAAAAATCCATACATAACCTTTCCTCAATGTAGTGTGGGCAGTGATTCTGTGACAGAAATGATACCCTGTGAGTAATAACTACTGGTCTTCAGAGTCAGAGCTTAGTTGAATTTTCTTCCTCCACTGGAATCACTTTAAAGGAGGGGCAGCCAATCTGGTATCTTTCAGACATTTTGGACTATAATCCCAGCCAGCATGGCGAATGGTTATGGGAACTATTCTCCAAAACATCTAGAAGGAATCAAACTGGCTATCTTAGTATTAAATTATAATATTTGCTCCTTTTAAATCTCTTATTTTTAAAAAATTCAGCTATTTTAAAATTATTTGTTCTGACTCAACCCATTGTATGATAATCTTTGCATGTAATCTGCATTGGAAAGAAAATTGGCTCTTTTGTATGTGCACCCTATTGAAGTGACCTTTCCTTGGGCATTATTTGTTGTGGGCCCCAAGAGAACAGTGGAGAAGTGTGGGGCCATGCCTTTTCTCCACTTATTGTGCCACTCCCTTCCATTTGTTCAATCACTACTCAGATGGTTGTTGGGAGAGAGATCAGGCCAATCTTTCTAGAAGTGAACCAAATGGATCCTATATAGAGTGTTTGGAATTAGCTGCTGATCCCTGCTGTAAGGGATAACAATATTGGCCAACCATTTCAGCTTATTCATCAAGAGTTGAGGATAAAATCTTATGGGTTCACAGTAGCAGCAGCCGCTTGCTGCTCTTGTCAATGGAAGGAAGCGGACAGAGAAAACTCTCCATCACCAGCCTTCTAAAACCTCACTGTCCTGAGACTCCAACAGAGCTGGAGATTCTCAGGTAATCTCTGCAAATGGCAGTTCTGTGCTAGGTAGAAGGGGACTGATACTTACTTTTCATTCTTCCAGAGCTTTTCAATGCGGAAAATATCAAGCCTGTCTCGGTTGATGTGAGACAGCAGGCGATATGACTGTCGGACGGGGTGGCCATCTGAAGTCCTTCGGCTGTCTCTCATCAGGTACACACAGTCACCTGTTGACAGAAAAATGTATAAGAACTGCCTCACTGCACGTTACGAGGGCAGACTTGCAGAATCCTCACATATGAAAAGAGAGGAGAAACTCAGTTGCCATGTCAAAAGGAGGTATCTTGATATCTGGCACACTTGATGTAACTGTATCCAAGTGATAATCTATTACTTGCCCAATACAACCCAATCTAAGGACAGGATTTCAATGACATATTCCATTACAATATTTAGATTACCACATTATTCTAACTCTATTTTATTACTTATAGGGTACAAGTCTTTGAAACGCTTGCTAGAAAACTGCAATCACACTTTAAATGGTATGTTCTTATATAATTTTATTTGCTTAAATGGAATCACTGTTCTGGGTTTCTAAGGCTGTGCTAAGTTCTGTTTTTGTTTCCTATAGTGATGAACTAGAAGCACACAAGAAGGGCAGAAAGGCAATACTTCCTCTTTTTGCTCTCACACTAAACAGTGAAGGTATCAGCGAAGAGCCCCTCTTCAAATTGCCATGGCATAGAATATTAAAAGACAGGGGCTAAAAAACGGTGAGGGGGGAATGGAGAGAAATGGTTGGGAAGAGAAAATCTACATAAATATAGAAAGTGGAGAAAGAACCAATGTATTGCTTTGATAAGTCACAGATAAATTAACTTTACAATTCTCCAGGGACTGAGAGCTGCCTGTAAAAGTCAATGGATAAACCCAAAAACTTCCGTGTAGTGGGATCAGTTCAACATAGTGGGATCAGGCACACTTCAATACCAGCAAAAAACCAAAGCAAACTAAAAACAACAACAACAAATGGAAGGGAAACACATCAGCAAAGACTGAGCACTCACTGGAATGCTGTTTGCTTCAGGCTGGAGGAGAAAGACAGGAATAAAAATTGAGGGGACAGAGAATGGAATGGGAAGAACCCTGAAATGAAGAACTTCGCACTGCAGAGTTTCACTTGCACGCAAAGAAGGTGACAAACTTCTCCATGTAACTTGTCCAATCCCATCCCTTTAAGATTACCTGACTTAGCACTATATTTCTGGTAGCAGAGCTGAAGATGGCTCTGGAAAGCCAGTGTGTCAGAGAAGAGAACAGCGAGGACTTAATCATAGAATCATAGAGTTGGCAGTTCAGCCCCCTGCCATAGAATCATAAAATCATAGAATCGTAGAGTTGGAAGAGACCCCAAGGGCCATCCAGTTTGACCCCCTGCCACACAGGAACTCTCAATCAAAGCATTCCCGACAGATGGCCATCCAGCCGCTGTTTAAAGACCTCCAAGGAACGAGACTCCACTACATTCCGAGGAAGCGTTCCACCACTGAATAGCCTTTACTGTCAGGAAGTTCCTCCTAATGTTGAGGTGGAATCTCTTTTCCTGTAGCTTGCATCCATTGTTCCAGGTCCTGTTCTCTGGAGCAACAGAAAACAAGCTTGCTCCCTCCTCAATATGACATCCCTTCAAATATTTAAACAGGCATAACAGCTCTTAACCTTCTCTTCTCCAGGCTAAACATCCCCAGCTCCCTAAACCTCTCCTCATAACGCATGGTTTCCAGACCCTTCACCATTTTAGTTGCTCTCCTTTGAACACGCTCCAATTTCTCAAAATACTTTCTGAATTGTGGTGCCCAGAACTAGACACAATATTCCAGGTGAGGCCTGACCAAGGCAGAATTTGCCTTTTTAGCTGCCGCATCACACTGTTGACTTTCTCCCTACATGGACTGGCTATCTGCCTAATCTCTTCTTTGGTGATTTCTACCCTTTTCTCTTTTCTATTTCTTGCACATGTTCATTTTGAGTTATAGCTCAGCTGAAAGTTCTTTTGACTTACTTGCTAATTAGCTTACTTGCTGTTCATCGCTATGATCTTTGGAATAGGGGTATATAAATAAAACAAATTATTAATTATTATTATTATTATCCAGGTTTCTTTAAACACTTCCCATTTTTCTTCCTCATTGCAACTGTTTGAAATTGTGCCTTTAATAATTCACTTTTAAGAAACTCCCATCCTTCCTGAACCCCTTTCTCTATTAGTATTCTTTACCATGACATCAATGCCAGTAGTTCCCTAAGTTTACTGAAAATCAGCTTTGTTAAAGTTTTGAATGCATGTCTGACCATGCCTAGGTTCCCCCTTTCTGCTGAATAACAAAGTCCATGAGAACATAGGCACCTAAGGAGCCTGCCACTTCCATCCCATTAACTGGATCAGATCTAAAATAGCTGGCTGCTTATTTGCTTCTTCCATATTCCGTACAATGGAATTTTCTGCAAGGCAGGCGAAGAATTTGTTGGACATTAAATCTGTGAGAGTTTGACTTCCAATATCAGGATAGTTGAAATGCCCCATTATTATTGTATCTTCCGACTGAATGTGTGGTCATCTGTTCTAGGAAGGCATCATCTAATCCTCAGTTTGTCTTGGAGGTCTGTAATAGACCCCAAACATGACATCCCTGTTTTTATTCTCTCTCTTAATTTTGATCCAGATGCTTTCAACTTGGGCTTCTAGGATTTAAGTCATGGCTCTATTTCACTGGTGTATACATCTTTAATGCTACTCCACTTCCCTTCTTGTTTGGTCTATTTCTCTGAAATAGGCTATACCTTCTATTACTACATTCCAATTGTGAGAATCATCCCACCAGCTTCCAGTGATGTTTATTATATCATATGTGCTTTGCTGTGCTAAGAGTTCAAGTATATCTTGTTTATTTCCCATATTCTATGCATTGGTATAGAGACATCTAAGACTGTGGGCCATACCTCTATCTGCCTGTTAAAAGTTTTTTCCCTCCCACTTCTGGGTTCTTGTGCTATTTGCCTTGTTCTTTGTATCAGGCTTTTATCGCCAGCACTTGATGAATCCCTGCCCTCAAGAGTACAGTTTCTTTCCCCACATAACTCAGTTTAAAGTATTCCTGATCAGGTCTTTCATACTCATAGCAAGAACGTTTTTACCTCTGCTGTGAGGTACAACTCATTGCTTGCCCAAAGCTTCTTGTTTACCTGCATTTTGAAATGCAGTGGATGAGGCAAGCTCAAGTGTTTACTTCGACAAACTGGACTGATAGGGTAACAGACCTCCAAGTTTGAGTCTCAAAGAGGAAAGGCACCTACCTTGGCGTAGCAAGAGATCATCCCGTAACAGACAGATGAAGTAAACACAGCCAGATTGGGCATAATGAGGTCGAGGGATCATAGGCACCTCCTAACAAAAGAGGAGAAAATGAGCAAAAGAACTGCAATGCACCTCAGATTTCTGGAACCCTCTGCAAGCCCATGGAGATAAAAAAATTCACTTTTACCACTCTCAGAGTTAAAGATCTCTACATCCAGCCCTTCAAATTATCCCTCAAGTAATTTAAATTAGATCACAGTGACATGTTAGAAGGAAAATAACTTGTAAAGCAATGAAAGGAGATGGGGCGTTCAAGGCTCATCCTGGCTCTCTTTTGTTACTTACTTATATTGTCAAATTAAAGGTACCTTTCTCCTGTCCTGTTGACAAGTTGAACTGGAGTTTTGTGAGGGCACTGAGAATTCAAGTGGTGACAGGACTATAAATTCTCAAGGGTAGGAATCACTGAAAACAGCCCTGTGGTTTTATCCTCTAGATGAAGTGCCAGCAGAATCTACTGGCTAGTCTTTAGGTGACACGCATACGATTAAGAACAATTTCTGGTTCTTTGCCTCCCTAAATGAGGTTGCAGGATAAGACCAGGTGGGTGGGAGGTGGCTGGCTGGAAATGGATTACATGGGGAGAAGACTTGTGAACTTAGTTCTGGTACTAATAATAATTTCCTAGACTGAGTATATCCTTAGAGACATTATTTAATTCTTATTGTCTGACCATTCATCTGAGCCACTTATCTGGCACATGAATCTGATTGAGGGGCCATAAGCTTCTAACAAAACAAACAAGCAATGTATATACCCCGTAAACCTGAAGTTTGCTTGTCACTACTTTAGATTTGTACAGGCAAAACCAAGAAGTGGGCATGCCATTGATGAGTCAGCTTGGAAGTCTAAGTCACTGAAGGTGACTTACCCTATCCACTGTGCGAGATTCACATTGCTCACACAAATAGTGTTCAACATCTGAGTTCACTCCCATGCAGTCACAGTGCTGCCAAACCTGCAGGATAAAATGAATAGATCAGAAAAAATAAATAAACCTTTCATTAAATAAGCAAGCCCTCCCACCCCAATCCACCTCCAGCCCATTGGATTTTCAGTGTTTGTATCTTCAGGTAGGCAAGAAGGAAAAACACCAATGGCCTAGCTCAGAAAACACTGTATGCTTTGGATTTACTACAATTTAGATGTACTCTAGCTTGGTGCACTGAGTAAGTTGACTGGCCAGGGAATATCTCTTACTGGAGGGGGTGACAATTCAGTGGTTGAACCTAGAGCTTTTTTTCTTGAAATGGCAGGTTGGGAAAACAGCCACATCAAAAGAGTTAACAGAACCCTAAATGGACCAGCAGCATCTTCTTTCAGGAGAAAGTACAGTTCAGCATAAACAATATGTGCGTTTGAAATCCTAGGTTCAATCTCTGGAATGTCAAGTTAACAGGCTGACGTATTTCAAAGAGAAGACCTGCTCTAATAGGTGAGATGGGTTCCTATAGCCCTCCAAGCTTGATTAACAGAGCAGGCCATCCTGACACTGTTTTGGTCTTTGACTGAAAGCAGAGATGTACAAGGAAGCAGATGCTCATAAGTTTTTTATCTGTACCAAGAATACAGCCCATTTCCTGAGGACACAGATGATTAAAGAGGTACCACACTACCCTTACCATGCACTTATCACATTGGATCATGAGCCCTTCATCTTTGAACAAGCCACAGATGCAGCGGATCACATCCTCATCCTTCTCATGACCAGTTTCCTTCTCACACATAGATGTCTCACTGCTGTCCGCCTCGCTAGCAGTCTCTCCCACAATCTCATCTATCTGGGCAGCTGCTTCATGGCGAGCATTGTAGTATGCTTTCCGCAACCGACAGACATCCCGTCCAATTGGAGATTTCCTGCCATAGTATTTCTGAGTACAAAAACAAAACAAACAAACAAACACCAAAAACAACAGTCATTTCTGAAAACAAAGAGGCATCCTACTTCAAAGAAAATCATTCTGACTGTTTTTCACCCACACCAGGGTCAAAACCAAAAACAACACAACCAAGATGCAAGCAGCATCTTCTAGAGCCAAACGGCCCCCACCTAGCTCAGGGTCAAACTCACTTCAGCATTACGGAAAACCTTCAGCATGTCGCCATCAAAAGCTTCCACTGTTTTGTAATAGCCTGTCAGGATCTGCTTCTCGATGGTGGTGAGGTCAAGGGGATCAGAGATCTTCTCATAGTAATCTGCATTCCTAAAACAGACAGAGGAGAAAACATAGAACATTAGTGCCAGCCCCTATTTCAAAACAAATACTGGTTTTATTTGAATCACAGACCCTCCTACCTCTTTCAAGAAAATCATAGAATCATACAATTGTAGAGTTGGAAGAGACCACAACGGCCATCCAGTCCAACCCCCTGCCATGCAGGAAATCTCAATCAAAGCATCCCCAACAGATGGCCATCCAGCCTCTGTTTAAAGACCTCCAAGGAAGGAGTGTGTTTCATTGTCGAACAGCCCTTACTGTCAGTGCAAGAACTTACTTCTTCTTTGGGGGAAGATTCAGCAAAGGAGCTGCAAGTGCCTGCCTGGAAGAATCTGTAATGGAAGCATAGAAATGCAGAGATGTCAACAGAATTGTTTACATCATGTTTGAAATGCACCTATAGCTCTACAGATGGTTTTGATTTACAATCCCATAATTCAAGACCACTGGCCATGCGGACGGAGGCTACCAAAAGCTGCTGTTTTCTTGGGGAGAGGGGATTGAATTGTACAGAGAAAATAAATATATAAGCAGGCGCAGTAAAACCCATTTGTATGATTCGCAGAGACCACGAAGAAGAAATATAAATTTGGCCCAACATTCTTCAACCCAGCTCTCTCCAGATGTTGCTGGACTACATCAGTGCCACCAGCACAGCCAACACTCAGGGTAAGAATAGTAGTTCATATTCTAGTGGGATTTCAAAGAATCATAGAGTTGGAAGAGACTACAAGGGCCATCCAGTCCAAGCCCCTGCCATGCAGGAAATCCAAATCAAAGCATCTTCGACAGATGGCCATCCAGCCTCTGTTTAAAGACCTCCAAAGAAGGAGACTCCACCACTTTCCGAGGGAGTGTGTTCCACTGTCAAACAGCCCTTACTGACAGGAAGTTCCTCCTAACGTTGAGGTGGAATCTCTTTTCCTGTAGCTTACATCCATTGTTCCAGGTCCTGTTCTCTGGAGCAGCAGAAAACAAGCTTGTTTCCTCCTCAATATGACAACTCTTCAAATATTTAAATAGGGCTATCATATCACCTCTTATCCTTCTCTTCTCCAGGCTACACATCCCCAGCTCCCTAAGTCGTTCCTCATAGGACATGGTTTCCAGACCTTTCACCATTTTAGTCACCCTCCTTTGGACACGCTCCAGTTTCACAATGTCCTTTTTGAATTGTGGTGCCCAGAACTGGACACAATATTCTAGGTGGGGCCTGACCAAAGCAGAATACAGTGGCACTATTACTTCTCTTGATCTAGACACTATACCTTTATTGATGCAGCCTAAAATTGCATTGGCCTTTTTAGTTGCCGCTTTGCACTGTTGACTCATGTTCAACTTGTGGTCGACTTGGACTCCCAGATCCCTTTCACATGTAGTCTCATTCAACCAGGTGCCCCTCATCCTATATATGTGCATGTTATTTTTCTGTCCTAAGTGCAGTACCTTACATTTCTCCGTGTTGAATTTCATTTTTTTAGCTTTGGCCCAGCTTTCTTCTCTATTCAGGTCAGTTTGAATTTTGATCCTGTCCTCTGGGGTGTTAGCTACTCCTGCTAGTTTGGTGTCATCTGCAAGTTTTATATGTATGCCCCCAATTCTGTCATCCAAGTCATTGATGTTGAATAGCGCTGGGCCCAGGTCAGAGCCCTGTGGGACCCCACTGGTCACTTCTCTCCAGGATGAAAAGGAGCCATGGTTGACCACCTTTTGGGTTCATCCAGTCAACCATTTACAAATCCATGTAACAGTTACCTTGTCTAGCCTGCATTTTACAAGCTTGTTTGCAAGAATGTCATGGGAAACCTTGTCAAAGGCCTTATTGAAATCAAGATATACTATATCCACAATATTCCCTTCATCCACCAAGCTGGTAATATTATCAAAGAAAGAGTTAAGGTTTGTCTGGCATGACTTGTTTCTCTGAAACCCGTGTTGACTTTTTGTGATTATGGCATTGCTTTCTAGATGTTCACAGACTCTCTGTTTAATGATCTGCTCCTGAATCTTTCCTGGTATTGATGTCAGACTAACGAACGTTGGTCCTTGGCCGCCATTACCTTTGTATGAGATGATGCCATCGCAGATTTCCTTGAAGATCTGTGCAAGGCGTGCTGCACGTGCTACTTCGATGTTCTCTTCAGCTGCAGCCAACCGCCGTGTTCGCACTGAGCGAGATGTCTGCAGGGCAGAGAACTGTGTCATGAAGACATCTGAAAGAGAAGGAGAAGGAAGAGATTCCTCTTCAATTAAAGCCCATGGTGTCTGAAATCAATTTGTGGGTTCAGGATTATACAAATCAAAGTGTTTGACTCTTGAACCAAGCTCTAGCTCAAGTTCAGCCTTGTGAGCCACATGTGGCCTCAGGGCCATTTTTGTATCCTCAGAGTCCCCCATTTTGTTGCTGCAAAATGCCCCAAAATGACTTCTAGAGGGTGTAGAGAGCATTTCCGCTATGTTTGGATCACCCCTGGACTTCCTAGGAGTAAAGCAAATGTGTGGGCAAATTTTCAGAATTTTTTACCTCAAAAATATTCCAGAAGGCCTGAAAATGTGATGAGAATGCCCCCTTGGGGGCATTTGTGGGCAACATAATACTATTTTTGTGTGAGGAGTGAGAGTGGTGGGTAGTCTCCTGGAGGGTCTTCTACAGTTGCTCACTCTTGCTTTAGCCATAGGCTTTTGAAATGTGGTGACAGAGCAGAGTCCTAAGCGTACCAATAAATGGGTCCTGCATCATAAAATCATAGAATAATAGAGTTGGAGGAGACCGCAAGGGCCATCCAGTCCAACCCCTGCCATACAGGAAATCCAAATCAAAGCATCCCCGACAGATGGCCATTCAGCCTCTGTTGAAAGACCTCCAAGGAGGGAGATTCCACTACACTCTGAGGGAGTCTGTTCCACTGTCGGACAGCTCTTATTGTCAAGAAGTTCTTCCTAATGTTCAGGTGGAATCTCTTTTGCTGCAGCTTGCATCCATTGTTCCAGGTCCTAGTCTCTGAAGCAGCAGAAAACAAGCAAGCTCCCTCCTCAATATGACATCCCTTCAAATATTTAAGCAGGGCTATCATATCACCTCTTAATCTTCTCTTCACCAGGCTGAACATCCCCAGCATTCCTCATAGGGCACGGTTTCCAGACCCTTCACCATTTCAGTCACTCTCCTTTGGACATGCTCCAGTTTCTCCATATCCTTTTTACATTGTGGTGCCCAGAACTGGATGCAATATTCCAGGTGGGGTCTGACCAGAGCAGAATATAGTGGCACTATTACTTCCCTTGATCTAGACACTATACTTCTATTGATCTGCTCTAGAATCTTTCCTGGTATAGATGTCAGACTAACTGGACGATAATTGTTGGGATCCTCTTTTTTTCCCTTTTGGAAGATGGGGACAACTTTTGCCCTCCTCCAGTCTACTGAGATTTCTCCTGTTCTCTACAAGTTCTCAAAGATTATTGCCAATGGCTCCGATATTACATTTGCCAGTTCTTTTAATACTCTTGGATATAGTTCATCTGGTCCTGTAGACTTATATTCATTTAGATTAACCAGGTATTCTTGTACTATCTCTTTACTTATTCTGTGCTGAAATTCCCTCATTCTGTCCTCTGCTCCATTATCCTCAGGTTGAACACTCTTTGCCTTTTCTGAGAAGACTGAGGCAAAGAAGGTGTTGAGTAATTCTGCCTTTTCTCTGTCTTCTGTTAGCATTTTGCCATCTTCTCCACGCAGAGTGGCCCTACCATTTCCTTTTTCTTCCTTTTGCTGTGAACATATCCAAAAAAGCTCTTTTTATTGTTCTTAACCTCTCTAGCAAGCCTGAGTTCATTCTGCGCTTTTGCCAACTGGCGTGAGATGCAACCCATCCCTTGCCAGAAGTCCTTCCTCATGGAACCTCAGTCCATGATCCAAGAATCCAAACTGTTCTTGGTGGCATCATCTACGGAGTCAGTTGTTTACATCCACTATTTTCTTGTCAGCCTCTCTGTTACATCACGGATCTTTGCCCCAGGGAGACAGCACACTTCCCGAGACATCTTGTTAAGCCTACAAACCACTGGTTCAGTACCTCTCTGCAAGGAGTCCCCCACCACGACCACATGCCTCCTCCGAGGCTTAGTAGCAGCTGTTCCCTTTGGTGGTACTCCCAGAATCCTCTGCTCTGTCCCTGAAGTCTGTCCATGCTGTTCTTCCTCATCATCTCTGATAACAGAGAGAGGTTCAAATTGATTCTGTAGTTGCAAACTCACAGAATGTTCCCTGGTTTCCCTACTTCTGTGTGTGACTTTCCTCCAACTGTCTACTTCTGTAGTATGTGAAGTGACCTCCTCCTCCTCAGCAACCTCCTCTGTGTGTTTCCCATCCAGAACCATCTGGTCTGTTCTAGTCAGGAAAACCTCTTGCTCCCTATAATGTTGAAGTGTAGCTACCTGGGCCTCCAGCTGCTGTACTTTCGCTTCTAAGAGGTCCACCAACTTGCACTTAGTGCAGGTGAAGTTCCCCACATCTCTAGGCAAGAAGACATCCCACAAGTGTTGCAGGTGACTGCAGCAGGGCCTTCAGTGTCCATACTGAAAAGTCTTAAGGAGGCACTGAACAAGACTGTGATATTCCCCTGCTAAACAACAGTGTAAAGAACCCCTGTGGGCCTGGCCTTTGTCCCCAAACTCTGTTAAAGAGCTCAATCAAATAGGACTCTCGTTATGTATAGCACTCCTGGCTACTAGCTCCTTCCAGAGGCAATTCACTGATTCACTTCCTCTGAGCAAAATTCTCACAAGCCCCTTAAGGAAAAAAGGGAAAAGAAAATGTGGAAAATTAAAGGAGAACCCCTCCAACAATGTTCTCAGGTCAGCTTCGCCTCTCTTCTCCAAAACCTCCTTGACTATACAAGAAAAATTAAAAATTTGTGCACCTCCCAGCTTCTGTAGAATTAGGCTTCTAGCTCCTCTGAGAGCAGTAGACCAAAGTTTAAAAGTTTAGATCTCACCCAAGCACAAGGACAAAGAAGACCAGCCTTTCCTCCTTGGAGAAATAAACAAATCAAACCTGAACTCTCTTTCTATAAGCCAAAATGATCAAACTGAAGCTATCGTACTTTGGTGATCACATGAGAACACAACTCATTAGAAGAGAAGGTAATGCTTGCTAAGTGGAAGGCAGTAAACAAAGAGGAAGACAACATTATAGGTGGGTTGACTCCATCAAGTAAGTGGCATTCCTGAGTTTTCAGGACTTGAGCAGGACTGCTGACAACAGGGTGTCTTGGAGATCTCTCATTCATAGGGTTGTCATAATTTGAAGCTGATGTTTTGAGAATTAACAATTGGCTGGTGGAAGCTTAAGATATATCTATCTCTGCAGTAGATTATAAAAGGAGCAATGTGCGAAAGTGAAGTGTGGGGCAATCTTGGGTTAATGGAATTGTTTAGCTCAAAAGACACTAGGAGGAATGAAAACATTATATGAACTGTAATGGGGTAGAGTCCTCACCAGATTTTATGTTGCCATCATCCCGGCACATCCCATTCCAGCGTGTGTATAATGAAGCAGTGTGAAGATTGTCACTGACATGGTTAACTTCTTCTTGCTTTTCTCGGATCTTCTCCCAATTGCGCACCAGGAAAACATGGTGTTTTAGCACAAAATTCCTTTGAGAAGAAAAGCAAGAAGCTGATATAAGCCATTATTTCCTCAGAAGCAAACAGATGACACTTCCAAACATTTCATCAGTAAAGGGATTGACCTTTACCTGCATCAAATCTCCTTCCATCACCATCTTAAACTCAGCTTTCAACCTCTCAAGAAAGATGCAGCTCTGTGTCAAATGACTTTTAACATTCATGCCTGACAAAGAAGCCTGTGAGGTTCAAAAGCTTGTATAATGTATTTTTGTGCCTTTTGGTTGACCTAATAAAGATATCACTGCAATGCTTTTTAAAATTATTTTGCTGTAATTTTCCATCTTCTGAGTTACTGTTGTAAGTTATTTATATTCCATCGTTTCACCAGATCACAGCAGTGTGTTTTTCTCTAGGACTTGAAGGAGGACTGCACACAGGGGAACTGAGTAGGGAGCACTCAGATCGGTTCTGGAGTATATTTAAAAGTAAGGGCTCCCATAATGGCTCAGTTTAGGTCCTGTTGCAAATCACAATTTCTACTAGGCGTGCTTCAAGAACACAAAAAATGGATTTAGACTTTTGAAACAAACCATGATACGAAATGCTTATCTGTTTTCCTTTTCCATCTGTTCATTTATCCCTGTTTCTCTGGTACTTGGGATAGAGAGATAGTCATAACTATGGTTGGTATGTTGAGGCATTACGCTAAACCATAAGTAGCACAAACATAGGTTTCTCATTTTGGATGTCTGACCAACTACAAATTATTATAGCACCGTGGTAAGTCATTATTAATATCCCTTAATCACTGGCTGATATATGATTGTAATCCGAGCCAAAATATACTACTGAGGAAGCACTAGCTTAAGCCTATTCATCCCTTGACACTGAACTGCTGAAAAGAGAGAAGAGGAAAGAAGCAGTTGCTCTTGCCCTACCTTTCCCTGTTAGACATAGGCTTCATTTGCAGCTGTGGAGTCAACCGAGTTGGGGTACTTGAGCTTTCGCTGGGCTCCTCAGGGGCATGACCCTTCTGCAACATAAAAATAAATTCTTTTCAGAAGTGAATCCAGGCAAACAAAGTTAGCAGATCCGCACCATGGTAAGAATGCTAAATCTGGACAACCTGAATCAAAGCCCTGAATCTATTTTTTTTTTCATTGGGAGCGGATGGTAAGCAAAGCAAATCTGTCCATATTTTTTCCTCTCAGTCAAAACCACTAATGGATGGAGATCCTATATTCACTGCATTTCATCCTATCCACTTTCATCAAATTTCAAGGAACTCTTAGCCTACTGTTACTGTACACTGGGGACTATAACTTAGATTGTAAGCAACATTACTGGGAGGACCAGCATGAAGAGCTTCTTTCTAAAATAAATCTCTCTACAATAATAGATATGCTTCATGAGATAGGGAAAAGGGCCATTTGTTGTTTGCTAGCTGACCTTGAGTTGGTCTAAACTCATGGTGACCCTGTGGATGAGACATCTCCAAGATCCTCTGTCCTCAGCTGCTCTGCTCAGGTCCTGCAAATTCATGCCTATAATCTCAGACTGAGTCTATCCATCTAGCGTGTGGTTTTCCTCTTTCTGCTGTCCTTTACGTCTTCACGTCTATGGGTTTTTCTGGGTCTGGCAGCCTTTCTGATGTCTGAGCTTCAGTAACATTAGCCTGTAGAGCCCAGTCTAGGTGCTTCAATTCATCTTCCAGGAAGTGGGGTTCACAGATCTTTTTTGCCTGGCCTACCAGTGTTTTTTATTGTGCTTCTTTTTTGTCCTGGGTGATGGTTGGAGTTCTTGTGTAGGTATCTGTCTCTGTGTGTAGGTTTTCTGTGTACTGTGTGGCCCAAATGTTGGTTCGGTTTGCAGATGATCAAGGCATCCAAGAATGTCAATGTTCCTTCCTTTAATTATAATTATAATTCAGATGGTTCAGAAACACAGTCAGATCTTCTTCTCCGTGGCTCCAAATGATGAAAGTGTCATCCACATATTGGAACCATGTTGTGGGCTTTTTTGGTATTGTTTCCAGAGCTTGCTTTTCAACGTGTTCCATGTAAAAGTTTACTATCATGGGGCTTCCCATGGCTACCTCATCTCTCTGCTCATAGAATCCATTGTCCCACTGAAAGTAACTTGTGGTGAGGCAATGTTCAAACCAGCTATGATGTCTTCTGGAAAATTTTTCCAGATGAGTGCCATAGGGTCTATTATGGGGACTTTGGTGAACCTCAACAAGGATAATTAGTATGTGTCCAGGTTTGACCCTCCCTGTTCAACAAAGGACACCACGGTACTGAAAAACACCAAAGTCAAGACCCAGCAAGTGCAAATGAAAACCAGCCAGGGTCAGGGGGTTTCCCAGCAGACAATGGGTCACTAATTAAATGGATACCCTGAGGCCTTGCCATTCAAAAACAGACCAACACAGATTAATATCTGTACATCACTTTCTCTCAAGGATCACACAGTAGCAATAGCAAGTACATTTTTATACTGCTTATCAGTGCACTTAAGCACTCCTTAAGCGGTTTACAAAGTGTAAGCTAATTGCCCCCAACAATCTGGGTACTCATTTTAGCCACCTCGGAAGGATGCAAGCCTGAGTCAAGCTTGAGCCCTTCGCTGGTATTGAACTCGCAACCTTATAGTTTGTGAGTGAGTGGCTGCAATACAGGCATTTAACCACTGCGCCACCAGGGTATATATATACCCCGCTCACTTCTATGCCAGCCACAGAAATGTAAGGAATATAGTCTTCCAGAACACGGCCATATAGCCAAAAAAAACCCCACCCCACAAAAAACTATTTAGAGTTAACTGGGGAATTTCAACACAACACAGTTCTCTACCACTGCCTGCATCCTCTTTATCCTACTCTTCCAACCTGCCTCCTTTCCTGCCAATAGCCCCTTATTTCCCTTACCTTCCTTGGCACCACAGTGCCTCTGCCTCATTCTGAGACTGCTTCTGCTGGATCTCAAACCGTCCCCTGTCTCTTTTCTACTTCCCACTTCATTTCTGATTCCATCAAAAACATTTGAGAGGTATAACAGAATCATAGACTCTTAGAGCTAGAAGTGGTTGCAAGAGGAGCAGAGTTATTAACTTCCATGTGAACAAGTCCCCTTTTGGATAGTGCTTCATGATCACCACATCCAGGAGCAAAGTTACTGACTTCCATCTGCACAAGTCCTTTTTTACCCAGCGATTCATGGTTGTCACTTCTGAGGAGCAAGAGTTTAATCCTCAGAGTGGATTAACAACAACACACAGGCCCAGTCACACCAGCCTTTGCCTTGGCTCTTGTCTGTTGTGGCCCAGCTGCTTAGCCCGTCTCTTGGTTAAGATGTTACAAATCACTCAGGAGGGGGGAAAAACAATTGGAGATACTGTATTAGTTAGATGCCTGCATATTGTTTCAATCCTTAGTAGGCAGAGGCCTGTCTCCTTATTGGAATGGAGACATATTGGATTGCAAAAGAGGGCTCCCTG
>NC_056530.1:34194873-34235012 GCF_019175285.1 Sceloporus undulatus | reverse complement strand
TTGAGATGCAAATGGACTTTAAATTTCCTGAACTTTGAAAATCTCCCTATTGCTGCATGGCCAGAAGGAGGAGCAGCCTGCCTGCAAAAGATATTCTCCCCAGCATACCATCTTTACTAAAGACTGAAACAACATGTAGGCATCTGACTAACATCTCCAATTGGTTCCCCCCCCCTTTATTTGGTTTGTAACATCTTGCCTGATGAAGAAGCCCATGGAGTTTCGAAAGCTTGCAACAAGTGTATTGTGCATTTTGGTTAGCCAATAAAGGTATCACTGATAGTTTAATAGATGGTGTAATTGTTAATGGTTGATGCAAACAAAATATATTTAAAGGGTTCCTGGTAAAGAAAAGGTTAAGAATGAAGAACCATCTAGACTGTCTACTTTCTTGGAGAGTAATTTATCTAAGGTTTCAAACAAAATTATTTTCCAGCCTTGCCTCCTAAAACCTATTTTAAAAGGAAATGCCAAACTGAACCTGGACTTTCTACAATATTTGCGAAATATGTGTCTGAACCATGACCTGAACTAAACTAAAATGAAACTGTAAATATAGAATGAGGCAAGAGGCCTCCTGGTACTCACTCACCCGCTTCTTCAGCTTGTGCTTTGATTTCCTCTTCTCTTTGGACCGGCTTGGTCTTCTCTGTGCAGTCACCAGCTGACTGCTTTTGCTTGGAAGGCCATTCACTCGCTGGCTCTTGCCTCCAATGATCCCCCTGCACTTGTCAAATCCACATTTGCAGAGTTGCTGGGAAGACAAAAGATAGCTGTGCTCATCTTTAAACATGCTATTTTCTGCAAACCCTTAACAAACTCCCCTGCTTATGCCAACAAGATGGATATGCAATTTCCCCTGCATATTAAGGCAACAGTGACTCTCTTTCAGCTTGAGGGCTGAATTCAACATAAGCTTCCTTGGGTCCTATCTCAGGAGAAAGGTGAGTCATGAAAGAAAGAAAGAAAGAAAGAAAGAAGAAAAAAAAATGCCAGTTATCAGGGGCCAAATTTGAAGTGGGGGGAAAAAAGCAAAAGCATGGAACCAAAAATCTCAAGGCTCTCATTGCCAGTAACTATAAGAGGACTTTCAACTTTTTAGGATAGCAAAATACAGTGCCCCCAAGTCATATGTGGGTACGCTATATCCAGCTTTCAGCTTATGCTTAAAGCCGTGCGATGGAACTGGCAATGGCGTGTGCACCACGGTGTGCACACCACGTCACACTGCATGTACGAGCCCCATTATTTTCTATGGGGCTCAAGCATACACAGTGTTGGCCTTACGTGCCGGGGAGGGGGGGGTCCGGAATGGATCCCTTGTGTAAGGCAAGGGAGCACTGTAAAACAAAACAAAACAAATGTACAAAAGCTGAAAAACAACAATGTCATGGGGAAGGGATGTTGTGTTGCCTTCTGGAGAAGCCCAGAGAGCTGAATTAAGCCACAGGGTCTAAAATTCTCCATCCATGTATTAAGAGGCACTTGCCTGATTAGAGTGTTATGTGATAAATTTGATCCTCCCCCCACTTCTTTTTGGCCTCCCACTGGTTCTAGGGTTCATCTGTCTGTTTTGTGTGCCCAATATTTTGCAATGGGCTATCAGAGAGAATATATTTTAATTCAAACATGAAATATATTTTATTATATCTTTGTCAATTAATGAAATATTTTTACAGAAAGAATGTATTAATTTAATAGTTTTGAATACTGTATGTATTTCTCTCCTTTGGATAATGAATTAAAATTTAATTCAGAGGTTATGATAGCATTTTCATTGTTAGGCCATCCCTCCCAAACACACATACAATTTTGTGTCTGTTTTGATATTATGATATTTGTTGTTAGCAGCTGCTCCAGGCTTCTTTATAGAAGGAAAAGTGGGATGCCAGCAATTAAAGGAGGTGAAATGAAAACAAAATAAGGGTATGCAAACAGTTGCCCCTGCAGGCTGCCTTATATTAGTAGAATTCCTTTCAACTAGCGATTCAACAAAGTTAAAACCTGAGCTTAAAACATTTTCTCTGGAAAAGAGTTAAATGGAGGGGTACAAGAGTGGTGGCTACTCTATGCTGATTTCAAGGTTTCACATAAAATTCTGTCATCAGTGAGCAATTACTATAGTTTTTCCATAATGCATAAGGACTAGTTTTGACTTTTTCCCTCTGAAATTTAATTCCATCCAATAACTTATCCAGTAGTTCCACATGAAAGTAAGGATGACCTAGACCTGAGAATTCAAAACACAGAACTCTTCCCATGATTCCACTAGACCTGGGGCCACAATCCTTACCTGCTTCTCCACATTGAAGGAGTGGAAGTTGTAGTCGTAAGTAAGCTCAGTGCCAGCAGGCATATCCTTCAGTGCATACAGCCCAATCCTGTAGACCCCATTGACAGACCTGTGAACAGAAAGGTACAAAGGAGCACTAGTAACATTGGGAAGGATAGCATGGCATGATGGCAGTGTCAATACTGCCATGGGCTTACATACAGGAAGCGTAACAGGCTGAAACCTACATTTTTATTTGGGGCATCAGCACAGAAGCTGCAATTATGGTTTAGTTCACAACTGTTTGTCAGCTTGGCATGCAATTGGCCACTGGTGGAAAAAGAACAGTGAATTATAGCACCCTTTGATTTGATCCAGAATCATCTTTTCATGAGTTACAATGGTTAGAAATGGACTCTTAAAAATCAGGAGTCCTGATGAACCACCTCCCCTCCATACTACACTCTCCTGAGGTCACAGAATACTATCTGACACCAAAACAATACTGGGGGAAGCAAAGAAGAACTAGGCAGTCATTAGGAGAGTCTGGAAATTAATTCAGTCACCTTAAAACAAACACAAACACTGGCAGAATTGCATATGCTACTGCTTTATTATTATAGCAATAGCAAGTACATTTCTATACCACTTATTAGTCAACTAGCACTCCTTAAGCAGCTTACAGTGTGTAAGCCAATGGTCCCCAACAAGCTGGGTACTCATCTTACCAACCTACAAAAGGATGGAAGGTTGAGTAGACCTTGGAGCTCTGCAGGATTGAATTCACAACCTTGTGGCTACAGCACCGGCATTTAACCACTGTGCCACCAGAGCTTCTTTATGACTGCCACCACATTGTAATTGAGATTAGCCCAAGAACTTTTTTCTTATTTGTTTACTAGTCCCATATACAAGTGTGATTGTTGTTTCTCGTTCTCCCTCTTTGCCAGTTGTGGAATTGGTATTGATACTGCTTTTATTTTGGTGCCAAATTAAAACTGGGCGTTCATCTGAGCATTTTGGATCCACTCAGAGTATGGCTTGGTCTCCAATTTTTCCATTTATTGGTTCATGCTGTGTTTCAATTGTTAAACTGCCTTGCCCATTCTATATTGCCAGACTGCTACCCCCCCCCCCCCCTCAGCCTTCAGAGTCCTGTGTGGCTGCCACCCCGCGCAAGTCTGAAGGCTCCTCCACTTCCCCCTAGCCTACAGGGTCCTGCGTGGCAGATGCTATGCGGGCCTCTGAAGGCTTCTCTCTCCAGACCTTCAGGATCCTTCAGGCATCTGTCATGTGCACAGGACTCTGAAGACCCCCCAACAGCTACCACTACTGAGGGGGGGGCAGCAGTGCAGCCTCTGGAGGGTCTGTTTAGGGTCCAGTGCGGCTGCTGGGCAAGCAGGAAAGCACCCTTTCCTGATTGCCCAAAAGCTGTGCAGGTGTACCACTCCTCCGGGTGAAACGCCCCTCTGGGGTGTCACCCAGTGTAGTCCAATCTGCATCTCCTGCAACCCCTAGTTACACCACTGTTAAAATGCACTAACTAGTGTATGTAGCTGAAAAACAAAGCATCCCTTCTATAGACTTAAAATGTTACAAATAAAACATCAACTTAAGAGACATGATATTAAAGGAAAAGAGGATTTAGAAGGAAGAGAGAACAAATCTGTAAACCAGTTCTAGAGATTATATAGTTTATGTGATGATAACTAGCTGGAATGATATAGTCTAGATAGGGGACAGGATGTGGGGTAGGAGAGAAAGCAGAGGGACCTTGGAGTTCAGTCAGAGGGTGTTATTTTAATAAATTATGCACAACACATAAAACAGACAAAGTCAGGAAAGATTACTGATTTGGCTTACAATCTCTAGAACCCCCAGCTAGCATGGCCAGATTTGTAGGCAGATTCTGAGAGCTCTTGTCCAAAAAGTAACTTTTCCATTCTCAGGGCAGCTGCATCTTTCTGTCTATTAACCTAAAATTATTTATGTATTACCCCATCACAGCACATCCTTCATCCATTATTAATATACCATAAGTACGCAGAGCATATTTCTAAAAGCTATGGCAGGATATCTGTGACTTGGATCCTGACAGACAGCCACATGACAAATGTCCTCAAGACATTAGTGACTTTCAGCTTGCCAAAGTGTTCCCACTGAGACTCTCAAAGTGTGCTTTGTCTTCTATGGCAACTTTTGGACTGTTATGGTTTACAAAAGCAATTTTTGTTACATACATTTTGTTCAATTTAGGATTATGTATCAATATTTGTGACGATCAATGAAAGTTATATTACCTTACAAGTTTACAATGGAATAGTAACACAGAATTTGTAATGCAGTATTTATATTTTACCATTAGAAATGTTTATACATTATACATGTCTGTAGCTTTTTTTCTTTTTGCATTATTAGTTTAGGATAATGATGTACGAATAGTTGTGTTTGTTAAGGTTTTTTTCTTAATAATAAAATTTATTTTAAAAAAAAAGAAATCAATTTTACATGCTAAGATGCTCCAGATGCAGCTACTGGTGTTGATGGTGAATGAAGTTAAAAAAAGGGGCAGTACATGAAGATGAAGAATTTTGAATTTAGGGAGCTGGGTATGTTTATTCTGGGGAACAGAAGTTTATGAAGTGATTTGATAGCCATGTTTAAATATTTGAAGAGACGTCATATTGAGGATGAAGCAAGTTTGTTTTCTCCTGCTCCAGAGACTAGGGCACGGAGCAATGAATTCAAACTACATGAAAAGAGATTTCACCTAAACATTAGGACGAAATTCTTGACAGAGCTGTTTGACAATGGAATATGCTGCCTCAGACTGTATTGGAGTCTCCTTCTTCAAAGGTTTTTAAACAGAGGCTAGATGGTCATCTGTTGGGGACGCTTTGATTGTGGGTTCTGCACAATAGGAGGTTGGACTGGATGGACCTTGTAGTCTCTTCCAATGCTACCAAAATGGCAAAGCTAAGCAAAATCTAAAGCAATGACCAACAAAGTTCTTCATGATGATGATGCAGCAGCAGACAAAAAAGAACTAGCGTTTTAATGGGAATCCCCTTCTGTAAGTGGACTGGGCTACCGCCAAAAGGCTTCTGTTAAATTCTATTATGTTCTGAACAGTGCTCTGTGCAGGTGCAGAATAACCTATCTGTGTCAATAAAGGGTTGACATTTATTTTGTGCTATGATTTAAAAGAGAATTTTTATATGTACAAAATGCTATTTGAGTCCAAATAGATTATCTAAATTATACAAGGGGGTCAGAAATGTGATTTGGAAGTGTGAGTCAAAAGAAGGAACCTTATACCATATTGTGTGGACTTGTGACAAAGCAAAAAAAGTTGGAGGAAGATTCATGAGGCGACTGAGTAAATTCTCATGACAAAAACAGGACTTAAGCCAGAACTTTTCTTACTGTGATTGATGGAAAACCAGATATAGCAACAGCATGAAAACATTTTACAATATATAATTACAGCAGGCAAGATTGCTATTTGTTCAGAGGTGGGAAAAAGCAGAGATCCTTTCAACTGAAGACTGGATTAGGGAGCCCTGGTGGCATAGTAGTTAAATGCCTGTACTGCAGCCACAAGGTTGTGAGATTTTGAGTTTTATCATAGTGGCTCCAAGGTTCACTCAGCCTTGCATCCTTCTGTACGTCACTAAAATGAGTACCCAGTTTGTTGGGGGCAATTAGCTTACAGATTGTGAACCACTTAGGGAGTGCTTAGTTCACTGATAAGTGGAATAGAAATGTACTTGCTATTGCTATTGGACTGTGAAGTCAATTTGCTGAAATGGACAAGTGATCTATTTTAATCAAAGAAAAGCCAACAGACAATTTTTAAAGAGCGAGACTCTCTTTTGAAATTCCCATGTGAAAGAAGTGAGAAGATGACACATACAGATTTTAAAAATTAGGGCCTTTTTTGTTAGAAATGTAGACAATGTTTATAAATTAATTTGATTATAATTTAATCATACATTTAATGCCATAGACAAGCAAGCAAGAAGTCTTGGGGGTTGGATTTGATGGCCCTCCCAACTCTAAAATTCTATCTAGGAACAGTGCGTGCATCTGGAAGATTATGTCATGAGATTCCAGAAGTGTCTGCATCTGGACTCAAGATTATGCCATAAAATTTCAAAAATGAGATTTGGTTTATGCTGCTCCCATAGACTCACACAATAACTCATGTGGAAGTTCTTACCATTTCTGCATCTCACAGTTTGGATTGCAGCTGTGATTGATGAAGCGAGCCTCATTGCCCATGCGATAGCTGTCAATCACCATCCCACTGTCAAGGTTCAGGCAATAGTGATCGCTGTGGTTGTGGTACTGCTCAATCATTCGATTTCTGGAAAGCAATGGAGAGGGCTGTATGTGGTTAGTAAATCATTTCCTTCTAGCAAAAGCAAGCATAACATTGTCTCAAAAATATTCCTTGGATGCTTCTCTGCCCCCAGCTCTCCAAGTTCCACCAATCTCTTACCTGAACTCCTGTTCACTGACAACTTCTCCTAGGTACTCTATGATGAACTGCCCTGCTTTTAGGGACTCTTTAGTACGGATGCCCCAGCCTTTCTCTTCAGCCCGAAAGCGCTCCAAACACTGCACCCACTCGTGCCTCTGAATCCGCTGATTGCAACACTGCTCACCACAGGGGCAGGTATTGGGAGAGCACTCAGCAAAGATCATCCTGAATACAGAGGTATGAAACAGAAAGAAATTTAGCAATGCTCCTTTAATTTAAGATTGCCATTCCAGTGAAACCTACATGAGGCTTCTGTCACGCAATCATCCTGCCTCATTCACAGAATTTTACAATTGATACCAATAATTCCTGTCTTCTCCTTATAATCCCTCCTGTGGTTTCTCAATACTTTTTCAAGCCCGTTTTTTCTCCACAATTTTTTTTGAGGAAAAGATGCAATTAAGCTTATTGATAATGTTAGCAGCATATTGTTTGGAAGCATCCATATGATTTGTTTGTTTATTGATTTGTTCTGTCTAAGCACAATGGTGGATACACGGAGATTTCCCACCAGTATGCCTACATGAACACTAGGGGTAGACTGGGAGACAATGATTGGCCCAATGAGCCTGTTAACTTCACAGCTAAGTATGGCAATGTCCAGTGACATCATGTAGGGTGTGTGGGCAGTGCGGACAGCACTGAGTGACACCACAGAGGAGAGGTGCCAAGCAGTTGGTCTCTTCTCTTGCTGTAGAGAGTGGGGTGTGGGCCCCGCCACTTCTCTGCTGCTGTGGCTCTCAAGGGAGCCAAGCCAGCAGTGAAAGAGGGACAAGCACAGACTCCTCCCTCCTTCCCCACTAGCATGGTCCTCTGGCCCCAGTGAGACAAGGCAATGGGGCAGGGGAGACTGTACATACACACACACATCCTTCCCACCTTCCTCGGTGCTTTGGATAACTGATTTGGACAAGGCACTGGGAAAAGAGAATCTTAGAATCTTAAGAGTTGGAAGAGACTGCAAGGGCCATCCAGTCCAACGCCATTCTGCCATGCAGGAACTCTCAATCAAAGCATCCCCATTGACAGATGGCCATCCAGCCTCTGTTTAAAGACCTCTAAGGAAGGAGACACCACTACACTCCAAGGGATTTTGTTCCACTGTCGAACAGCCCTTACTATCAGGAAGAGGAGCGAGCGAGTGAGTGAGCGAGTGCACAAGCGCCATTCTCACATTCCTCGATGCTTTGGCTGGCTGGCTTGCTTCAGCTGGCCAAGGCACCAGGGAAAGAGAAGAAAACATGAGTGCGCTCCTCCTGCCTTTCCTGATTCTTTCATTGGCTTGCCTGAGCCAGCCACAGCAACAGAAAAAGAGGAGCAAGTGTGCAAGTACCGTTCCCATCTTCCTCAGTGGCTCACTTGCCTACCCCCTCCGCTGTCCTTGTGGGGAATGGGGCACCTAGTGGCCCCCCAGCACCCACAGTGGGTGACAACAATATTAGGAATGCAACCAGTTTCTAGGTAGGTTTAAATGTTCAGTACAATGAGTCTCTACTTTAATTTGAAGATGCTTTAAAGATGTAAACCACTGATTTCCAAACACCAGAAGAGGCAGGACCTTCCACTGCAAAAGCATTTTCCATTGTGACAAATGAAAGGAATGTGAGTGAAGTAAAAATAGCACACGTTTATGCAAGTCTGCAGAATTTTCAGTTTTTCTTGACTCTGAGTAACCAAATTTGGATTACCAAATAATCTGTACAACTGGTATTTAAACAGTCTAGAGTAGGACACACAGGTTTAGCTGAGTCCAATTCCTTCGTACTTCACTAGATACTGTTGTTATAGTGTTACTCAATTTAAACAAACAAACAAAGCTATCAACAATGTTTTTCAAATGCAATTAATTAAATTTTTATATCAAAGCAATAGTTTCTTCTGAAGAAGCTTACATTTAAGGTGATCCCTACATGACCTGCAGCAAAAACCAACTTAAAATGAGATTTATCCCTCCTCCCCCATGAAAGGGAAGGGGGAATGACATTTTAAAGGCTTTAAAAAGGCCTTAAAAGTTCTTTAAATCTTAGTATGACTTAGCTAGCTCCTGCTTTTTAGGCTTTTCAGTTATTTTTGCTTCAAAAATCTACTGTAGCAACCATGCAGGGTTCCATCAAATACATTTACTTAATCAAGTTTTCTTAAATCAATTAATCTGGTTGATTAAACAATCTGATGTGGCAGTTCTATGTTTTACCTGTTCAAACAGTCATCCAAGCAGCCTTTTTTGTTGTTCTCCTCTGGTTTCTTACAGTTACAAGTGGTAGCCTCATAACCAGAAAGAGGTTTCACATCCACATAAACATCTGCAAATGGAAACAAGGGAGAAAATATATTTCCCTTATCAATCAAAATCCTCCAGTTTGCTCCAAGATTATTCCAAGAGGATTTAAAAGCTCCTCCCTCCCCACCATCTCAGCCTATAGAAAAGGCAAAGGAAGACACCCAAAGAATGGGGCAACTGTCAAAGGGAGAAAAGAAAGTGCAATCAAGTGAAGATAGATGGCTGGCAGATTCCAAAGACTGAGAGATCCATAAAACCAGGACTATATAAACACATGGTTACTTACTAGAACGGATTTTTTTATAGAGCGGGACATCTGGTTTTTTATATAACTGAAAAGAAAAAGAATAAAGAAATTTTATTATATTGTAGCATGACAGCCATAGTGCAAAAAGAAAGCTGTTTGAGATTTTCCTTCCACAAGGGAAGAGTTCGTTTCTCCCCAAAAGATTAAGATATGATACAATTTGTACACTTAAAAAGTGTCAAACAAAGAAACATAGATGTGAAGTCGAAGGCTTTTATGGCCAGCATCCATAGTTTTTTGTGGGTTTTTTCGGGCTATGTGGCCATGTTCTAGAAGAGTTTATTCCTGATGTTTCGCCAGCATCTGTGGTGGCATCTTGAAGATGTCAGCCACAGATGCTGGCGAAACGTCAGGAATAAACTCTTCTAGAGCATGGCCACATAGCCCGAAAAACCCACAAAAAACTAAACATAGGTGTGTTGGATTAGATCCAAAGAATTACAAGAGGAAGCAGATAATGTCTTAGTACTATATTGTGAACCTATGTGCAAACAATGGTGAAAGACATCTCTTACACATATTGAGTGTGTGTGTGTGTTAAGAGCATGAGACCTGTAATGGAAAAAGATACAGACTGCAGCATATATACTTCAATGACCTATAAGAAGATATTTTGCACAAATGAAAGTGCTTCTGTCAATTTGGGTGTGGTGATCGATCTTTCTCATATAAAGTAAGCCAGCTTGGGGGGAAAAAGCCTAGAAAAGCTTATCATCAATCAGTCAATCCTATTAGCCTGCTTAGAGGCTAGCCACCCATGTTTCCATACTAGCAGATGAAGAGGGAAACCCTTTCATGTGTTGCCAGCATGGAATAGGGCTTTTTACTTAGGACATTTGTGGAAACAGAATGGAACAATCCAAACCCTTTTACCAGCATGTGCTGCTGGATGTGGAGGAAGAGATTTGAAGAGCAAAAATGGAATTATTCAATTTCTCCTTCACCATTTTTTTTTCATTCACTTGTATGAAATTCCTGTGTTTCTATGAGACTAACTGTTTAGTACCAGTCTACTTTATACTAGCAAAGGGCTCCTTTGCATATCAGTGCTTTTGTTAATCCTGGCCATACACCTGGCTCTCAGTAGTACCCTATATGAGGGAACAAACATGCTTTCTCAGCCTTGTGTCATCCATGCTGGGACATCAGGTGGTTCCCGACTATACCAAGCCTCCCCCTTGTTACTGTTCACATTAGAACATTTTTTTTCTTGAAACGTATCAGAAATTTGAAATGAGGAAAGCAATTACAGAATATCAGCATAACATTCTATAATTACTATAAAAATGGAGGAGATAAATTAAGAAGTACAGTACAGAAGAACTACAGAACTACAGTGGATTGGGAATAACAAATTGTTATGTGATGGTAATAACAAATTGTTCTCTATATAGGGAACGGCAAACTTGTGGAATATGAAAAATAGGTTCTTAACTATAACACAGAGCTTTCTAGTCTTCCAAAGGGTTGTATATCTATTACTGCCTTACAATAGCCCCAAATGGTAGGTCAGTATTACAACTGCTGTATTCTAGTCAGTGGGTGACTGAAATTGTGTGATGATAATGTCTTCTTTACAGCTGGACTTAGGAAGAGTTAACAAGGGAAGTCTCCTTAAAATACCTAGACTGGAGCAGCTCAAAGCTCCAGAGATTCTTTCAGATCAGCAGTGAGCAACCTGTGATTCTCTAGGTGCTGCTGGACCACATTTACCATCACCCCTAGCCAGCACAGCGAATGGTGAAGACATCTGGGATCAGCAGCCCCAATGTATCTGTAGGATCACATGTTGCCTACCTGCATGTCAGGTTGAGAGTCTAGACTAAACATGTATCAACTCTGCACCGTCCAACATTCTGGGGACAGTAACTGTAAAGTAGTGCAGATGACTGATATGTGTTTCATCATATTCTGTGCAAAAAAAAAGGGAAGGCTGGTTTTTCTGTGTCCACTTTGCTTGGGTAAGAGCTTAAAATTTTAAAGTGGGAGGTATTTCTTTTGGTCACTGGGAGGAGGAGGAGGAGCTAGAAGCCTCATTCTATATAACTGCTGGTAGACGCACATCTAATGGCACACAAATTTTTCTTTTCTTTTCACATTCATTTTTATTTTTTATAAAATAAAAGGAGGGTTTGGAGTACAGAGAAGGTCACCTGGGCACAGTGCTGGAGGACATCTCCTTCAATTTTACACTTTTCTGTTCACTACTCCCTTAAAGGGCTTGTAGGGACTTGCTCAGAGGAAGTGAGTCAGATACTTGCCTCTGGAAGGAGCTAGTAGCCAAGAGTGCTGTACATAACTAGAATCCCAGTTGACTGAGCTCGCTAACAGAGTTTAGGGACAAAGGCCAGGCCCACAAGGTTTCTTTACACTGGTGTTTAACAAGGGAAGCCCACAGTCTTGTTCAGTGTCTCCTTAAGACTTTTCAGTATGGACACTGAGAAACCTGCTGCAGTAACCTGCAACACTTGTGGGATGCTTGTCTTCTTGCCTATAGATGTGGGGAACTTCACCTGCACTAAGTGCAAGTTGGTGGCCCTCTTAGAAGAGAAAGTACAGCAGCTGGAGGCCCAGGTAGCTACACTTCAGCATCATAGGGAGCAAGAGGCTTTGGTGATCAGAACAGACCAGATGGTCCTGGATGGGAAACACACAGAGGAGGTTGCTGAGGAGGAGGAGGTCACTTCACATACTACTGAAGTAGACAGTTGGAGGAAAGTCACACACAGAAGTAGGGAAACCAGGGAATGTTCTGTTCTGTTTACTGGCCAAACCCAAAGGGTGCTCAACAATGGCTCCTTTTCATCTTGGAGAGAAGTGACCAGTGGGGTCCCACAGGCTCTGTTCTGGCCCAGTGCTATTCAACATCTTTATCAATAACTTGGATGACACCAAATTAAGAGGAAAAGGTAATACCCCAGAGAACAGGATGAACATTCAAAATTACCATAATATATTAGAAAGCTGGGGCAAAGCTAACAAAATGAATTTCAACAAGGAGAAATGTAAGGTACTGCACTTAAGGTGGGAAAATGAAATGCACAGATATAGGATGGGTGACAGCTGGCTGAATGAGACTATGTGTGAATGGGATCTAGGAGTCCAAGTAGACCACAAGTTGAACATGAGTCAACAGTGCAATGCGGCAACTAAAAAGGCCAATGCAATTTTAGGCTGCATCAACAGAAGTATAGTGTCTAGATCAAAAGTAGTAATAGTGTCACTATATTCTGCTCTGGTCAGGCCCCACCTGGAATATTGTGTCCAGTTCTGGGCACCACTATTTAAAAAGAATGTTGAGAAACTGGAGTGTGCCCAAAGGAGAGTGACTAAAATTGTGAAAGGTCTGGAAAGCATGCCCTATGAGGAATGACTTAGGGATCTGGGGATGTTTAGCCTGGAGAAGAGAAGGTTAAGGGGTGATATGATAGCCTTGTTTAAATACTTGAAAGGATGTCATATTGAGGAGGGAGCTAACTTGTTTTCTGCTGCTCCACAGACTTGGGCCCAGAGCAATGGATTCAAGCTACAGGAAGAGATTCCATCTCAACATTAGGAGGAACTTCCTGACACTAAGGGCTGTTCGACAGTGAAACAAACTCCCTCGGAGTGTAGTGGAGTCTCCTTCCTTAGCAGTCTTTAAGCAGAGGCTTGATGGCCATCTGTCGGGGATGCTTTGATTGAGATTTCCTGCATGGTAGGGGGTTGGACTGGATGGTCTCTATGATTCTATATGAAACTGTATAGTAATTAATCTGATCATTGGATAGAGTATCTACATTGCCTGGTAGTAGCTTGCAGAGACGAATTCCTAGTCATGTAGTTTGACATCTTTTATGTGGAGACAACATTGGTAATGCTGAGTGGAAGCTTTTGCATTCAAAGCACTGATCCATGCTCAGCTTTTTGCTGCTTATCAAGCTACCTTATGAGTCAAGCCACTGGTTTATTTAATACCATATGGTCTTCTCTAACCCACTGTTTCTCAACATCCATATGTTGTACTTCAACACCTAAAATTCCTTGCCATGCTGAAGCCAAAAACATCTGGGAAGACCAAAGTTTTGAGAACCAGTACAAGCTGAAAACACATCTGTAGGGACTCTTAAGCAGGGAGGTCTTTCTAGCCCTGCTAACCCAAATTCTTTAAGGCTGCAAAAGGGGCGGATATCCACTGAGGTGGATAAGGCTGTAATCTATGACATATGGAGGGCATCAGGTTGAGAAAAGCTGCTTCAAATTAAGATGCTGGAAGACAGAGCACTGGATAGTCTGCATGCAAATCCCATGCTCGACTACTGGCCATGGCCTCTCTAAAGTATAAAAGGGGCCAAGGCAGTAGCCAGAAACAGGTACAAATGACAGGACCCAGCTGGATTTGAGAAAGGTTAAGGGTGTGTGTGTGTGTGTGTGTGTTTCTCCTTAAAATACACATTTTTAAAAGGCAGGGGTTGCTTTCTCATGCAGAGCAAGAACTGAATTTGCACCCTGCTAGGCAAACCCAGCTGCAAAATATCTGCTATAAACTTTCTGTTCAGAGGAGAAGGAAGAAGGACACCACCCTATTTTTAACGGACAAATGAAAGCTCTGTAGAGAGAGGGCAGGAAGGACTGTTCAATACATTCCTCTTCATCTGCGAACCTCAGCTTCTAAATGGAAATATATACACATACACATACAGAAAAAAAAATAATGAAAACCTCCACTCTATTTGGGACTGAGTCCAAGAAAAATAAAGGTCTGAAATTTTTCAGTGCTGTTGGCAGAACATCTGAATTCTCCAGAGGCGTGTCGAAAAAACAAGCTCCCTGCAGAAGTCAAGCACTATCAGAATAAGAGTCGCCAGCAGGATTTGGGGAGGATGCTTTGGGAGGCAAACCTCTGCTCTTTTATACCAGAGGACATTTTTGGGGGGGGGGGGGGCAGAGAAGTAATGGAATCTATCTGCAACAAATATATATTCAAGGATTATGTTTTTTAGAAAACAAAACAACCCTTCCTCCCTCCGATGCTGCCACCAGCAGAAGATGCCGTGATGCAAAGCTAGTATCAGTGCAGCCATAGCAAAAGACATTCAATTCTTCCTAGGTATCTTGGAAAGCAACCTTGGCACCTTGAGACATTCTTATGGGGGGGGAAAAAAGAGCCCCCACCTGATTATGTTTCCACTGCCAGAGAATGTCATACGGCAACTGGAAGTCAATTCGCTTCTGGCGTAGGTATTTTCCTGAAAGAGGGTAGAAAAACAAAGACATACTGAAGTAATATATTCTCCCTCTCTCTTTCACATGCTCCCTCCCTCTCCTTCCCTTCCCGCTCCTCCTCTCTCTCTCTCTCTCTCTCTCTCTCACACACACACACAACCTGGATGGCTGAGGCAGAAACTCCAAAAGTTCTCCCCACATATTATTAAGAAACACAGTGCACAATCAATGAATGCATGGAGATCCCTACAACACAAGCAGGACAAAAACCTCAATGGAGATTATTTTGCTGCTGCTAATGGATTTGAAATTTTATTGCCTGTGTTTTGCTCCCCACTGTCCCCAGTTCCTCCATTTCAAAGAAGGAGAGTGGCCTCTGCGTATATTGACATCTCTCCAGAGTCCAGAGCATCTTAACTGACAAGAGAAGACAAAATGTAGGTCTGTGATTCTATCACCACCATTTTTCTTCTCTTGTACTATTTTTAACATCTTTTCCTGATGAAGAAGCCAGTGAAGTTTTGAAAGCTTGCAATGAGGTATTTTGTGTATTTGAGCAACAGAATTAGCATTTATATTTCTATACCGCTTATCAGTGAACTCAGCACTTTGTAAGCGGTTTACAATCTGTAATCCAATTGCACCCAACCAACTGGGCAGTCATTTTGCTGACCTACAAAAGGTTGAGATGGAAGGCTGAGTCAACCTTGGAGTCCTAGGATTGAACTCAAACTTGTGGCTGCAGGGCTGGCATTTAACCACCAAGGCTCCCATTTTAGTTGGTCCAAGAAAGGTATCCCTGTTTTGTGGATTTGGGATCTTGTTGAAAAAAGCTAAGAGGAGCTCAAACCACAGATTCATTTATTCCAACAGACTACCTGCTCCCCACAGAGGCCTATCAGATACCTCTAGAAAACACAGACATAAGATGCAAGAGAAATAGCTATTATGTTTTGGTCCTTGGTACCTAATATTTAAGGATATACTGTCTTTGAATAGGGAACTTTCATATTCATGATGGCTAATAGGGTTGAAAGAGGTTACAGGGTGGGATGGCGAGAATCAGAACTGCCAGAAGTTGCCTGTCAGCATGGAAAGCATCCATGCTGGTTGGAGGATTCTGGGGCTTATAATTCATAATTTTAAAAAAGAGTATTTATGTGTGTTTAATGCACATGATCCTTTGTGTTAAAGAATTACGTGCGTTAAACAAAAGCATCATGCATTTCCACAGGGTTGTTTTTCTTCCTAAGGCCCAACCATGACTTTTTGCAGAGTCTACAAGGGGTGCTAGACTATCAAACTCAGGTGCCCAAAACACTTCTAAGCCTGGCAATATCCAGAGTTTTCCTAGAACACTTAAGCCACACTGATGTCAGTGCTGGGCCACTGGCAGTCTACTGTTGGATTTGCTCCCTAGGTGAACCCTCCTGAGGGTGATGACTAGAACTGTGCCCCTGAAATGAAACCTGGTGATATGAAGAAAAGTTGACCAGCAAGGAAGAAGGCCTGATACCTAGTTATTCATAACAAGCATAGGTTTCATACTGCTTACATGCCCTTATTCAATTTTGTGCAGTCCCTGAAGAGGGCACTTAAAACTGCATCAGTGTTGTCCTGTGCTCCTAAGCTCTTCCCAGGAGATCTTTGATTCCAGGGTTTGGTCGCCTGCCACGATCAGCAGCCTGCCAAGTCCCACATTCTGATCGGGATTCTGAATATATTCACTGGAAGGCTCACCAAAGCATTATCTTGAGCATTTTCCAGTGAAGAGTACATTTTGACTGCAAAAAGTTGCAGCTTTTTGGTAAGAAGACTTACATAAGCTCTAAGATTCATGCCTCTAAATACCCTAAAGATACCAGATCCTGTCTAATCTTGGAACCTGGGTCAGCTCTGATAGGACTTGGATGAGTGACCACCAATGAATACCAGGTGCTGTAGGCTACATTTCAGAGAAAGGAACTGGCAAAACTACCTCTACAGGGTCAGCATAAATCAACAGGCAATCTGAAGGTGTACACTCACAAATAATTAGTTGCGTCCAAGAGTTGTTTTCTCCTCTCTATTGTGATGCCATGAGAAGGTAAACAACAGAAATGAATGAAGATAAAAGAGTGATAGGCAGAATACCTGGCCTTGGTGTCATTCAGTTATGTTGGGGGTAGGGGGACAGAGCAGCTGTCATGTTGTCTTTACTACTTGCTCTTAAAGTTTGTTCTCATTTTTCAAAGCCTCAAGTTATGCTTGGCAAGCTCCAGGAAGCAGCAAATTCTGCTGGGAATCTGTTTTCATTTCTATGACCTCACTGGTTAAAACAAAAGGCTCTTTCAAGGGCCTGGCAGCCAGCCCAGAAACACTCTCTCCTGCTTCTCCTTGTCCTTAATAAAAGCAACCAGACGAGTTAGTCTTAAGCTTGGTCGAGAAATAATCCCTCTAATGGGATTCAAGGTGGCGAGGGTACTCTGCCATTTTGCCAGGCAGTCATTAAAGCTACCTTATCTTTATAGTATGTGTTTGTTTGGGTCTTCTGGCACAAATCAACTACAGGCCATGACCTGGCAAAGGGAAAGGGTAGCAAGCACAGTCCAATATGCAAGGCTCAATTCCTGTTCCCTAACACCACTGGAATTATTCAAAGATATAGCTGTGTTAGTCTGTAGAATCAGTATGTAGAGAGATCTTTTGGCACCTTTGAGACTAACACTAACTGTTAGTCTCAAAGGTGCTACAAGATTTCTCAACATACCACTGGAATTAGTGATTCTTAAGCTGGTTCCTAAGCCCCTTCAAGTTGCCTGTCATAGGGGGACCTAAAATAAATCTTCTCCTTAAAGCCCTCAACACGTAATCAAGAGGTCCGAGACCACAATTTCCTTCTGTTTTTTCACTCCCATAGATGAACACGGCTATTCTGCTATGGAAAGTCAGGGCTCAAGTGTGGTGGGGAGGCAATAGATATAAAAATCACAATCACATTTTGATAATGATGTGAGCTTTCCCCCCTATTACCTTCTAATAATACTTGAACCTGGAGGCACCTGATGAAACTATAAAGATCATGCAGACTAAATGCCCCCCTCACCCCGCAATAAAGCACTGTCTATGTTAGGAGTGGGGAACCTCCAGCCTATCACCCCCCAGGACATCCCTCAAAACCTTGATTAATTTTAAAAGGTATGGATAAAAGCATAAAAACCGTAATATCAAAACACAATTAATCAAAAGATAATAATACTATAGAATAAAAAGCAATTAGAAGCACAGAAATAAGTTCAGTAGATAATCTACCCATCACCTCGCTGAGAGAATTTTTCAGCAGCCAGTGAACTGCCAAAAGCCTGCCCAAAAACAAATGTCTTCACCTGCCTTACAGAACAACAATCGGAAAGGGAGTTCCACAGCCTGGCAGTAGACACAGAGAAGGACCTATTCCATCTCATTTTTGTACAGGCTAGGAAAGGCAAATTCCTAGGTGAAGATGGCTCTCTTGCCCCTTAGTTTATATACTAAAATGCCACGTCCTTAGCTACTTGCATTTTGGGTTCTGGCTTCACTTTCTTCCTAATCAGCACAATCAGTAACTGTTGGACATCATTTAAAGACTAAGACAGGCTTGCATTGCTTTGAATAAAACGTAAAAGTAGCAAGCTAGTCAAAAGATCGGTTTCATTATGATGCAATCTCACACACTGTCTCTATTTAGAAATGGCACACTGTTTCCAGTGCTATCACAATTACAGAAAGGACACCTCATGGCCATGTCCTTCTCTTACAACAAGCTTCTTGGGGAAGTCCTGGCCACAGATCGCCCAAAGCCATTTCTGTGGCCTCTGGAGGATTCCCATACCCGCCAGCCCCACAATTAAGTGGCCAAAAGTCTCTAGGAGGCACGACCGACCATTCTGATCCAATGCTTGCTCCCTCTTAGCTGTTTTGTGCTCAAAATACAACCTGGTTTTAGAAAAGGCTTGTACAATGCTAAAACAGGCAAGGGGGAGCAAATATGAATCATAATGGCCTAACTATGCCCAGTATTGGCAATTAGATATTTTCTCTCAAACCAAACTGGGCATGGGGAACGTGCCAGGCATAGCGCTTAGCTCTCCCACTGTGTGGCTCTCTACTGTCCAGAACCCAGGTTCTCAATCTTCCCTCCCACTAACAACCATTTACTTCCTCTGGGCAAGAGAACCCCAGCACCCACAAGGAGCCGTAAGACAGCTCTTGGGGTCTTTCGCTCCCTTTTACCATGAAAGGTGTGGTGGCCCTTCGCAGCATGCAATGTTCTCAGAAGACTCACTCACCCACATGAATAGGTGCTGGGAACAAGCCGTACTCATGCTCTCCAGGACTGTATTCCAGCTTCTCTTTCTTTAACTGGATCAATCGGCTTTTCGGGCTGGGAATGAAAGCAACAGAAGGGCAGCAGAATGAACACAAGTCTTTGCACTGTGTTGTTGAGACCTCCATTTCCATTGCCAAGTCATGAGGCAGAGAATGTGGCCAGAGCTGGTGTAGCCCCACAATTGGGAGCATGGCCTGTGAGAACCCAAATATGCCTGCTTTGAATCTTTTAGTTTCTGAACTCTCTTGGTTGTTTTAGGTAAGGGTCCAATTAGATATTATCTTTAATTGTATAATATGCCTAGGGTTCTTTTAACAGTGGAAGGGGGCTCATTGGGACCTCATCATGGAAGGAGGCTAAGTTTAATCCTTCCACTAGAGCTGCAATGGATGGCCTATCTACCCTAAGAATACCAGATCACATCTGATCTTGCAAGCTAGGCATTGTCAGCCCTGGTCAGTACTTGGATGGGAGACTGCAAATGAATACCAGGTACTGTAGGCTATATTTCAGAGGAAGGAACTGGCAAGATCACCTCTGAGTATTCTTTGCCTAAGAAAAAACTATGCAATTAATGGGATTGCCATAAATCAACAGGCAATTTGAGGGCACATACATATACCCACAACTGTAATACCAGGCAAATGCCCATAGACATATGGCAGCTGTTCTTTTGCATTATGAACATGGCCAGGGACAAACAGGCTAAACTTCCCCTTCCTGTATACTGTGGTCCTAATGAAAAGCACTAAAGCTTATAATTCAAAGATATAGCTGTATTAGTCTGTAGAATCAGTATCTAGAGAGATCTTTGAGACTAACTGAAAGAAAGAAGTTGGCAGCATGAGCTTCTGAGGAAGTAGACTGATGTCTACGGAAGTTCATGCTGTCAACTTCTTTCTTTCACTAAAGCTTACGTTTTCTTTTTAAAAGAAAACCAGGAATGACTATTGATCAATTTGAGTTTGTTTTTTACTTGCTCAGCATGGTAGGAGCAAGAGTGGCAGACTAGGATAAATAGTATGGACCTACCTTAAGGACTAGCACAGGGGTAGGCAACCTGCGGCCCGTGGGCCGGATGCGGCCCGGCAAGGCCTTGGGATCGGCCCCAACCTGGTCCTGCTGCCAATTGCCGCCGGGGCCTTTGGGGGGCAATTGTCTATAGAAGCCTCAGAAACATGCATTTATATTAACATTTTTTAAAAAAGCAGCAAATTTTTTCACTTGTCCTCCATTTTTTAAAAAAAAGTGTCTTCTATTTGAAAATTTTGTCCTACATTTGTCCTGGTTTATTTATATATTTATTTTTTCAAAAAATTATTTAATTAATTATTTTTTTGCTTCGGCCCCCCAGTTATCTGAGGGACAGCAACCCGGCCCCCGGCTCAAAAAGGTTGCCTACCCCTGGACTAGCATATGCCTGTCAAAGATTATGTAAGAGAAGGGTCCAGTTTGAGAAACACTACTGTTTGTAAAAGTCAAAGTACTAGCTCAAAACAGAGGCAGCATCACAAATGAATTAACACAGTTAATGAGAATAAGTCAAGCTTTGGAACTGGGCAGAAATGAAGAGCTTGTGGCCTCTGTGGAGGAGTCTACAAGGCCTTTTAGGCCTAGAACCTTGTACACTTCAAGCTGAATTAGAAAAGAAGGCATGTAGAAAATGACAAAACCATCCCCATAGCTTTCTATTTATAATCTATAAAACAAACTTCCCCAGAATTCTTCACATTTTTGGATATCATTTTTTAAATATAATATTGCATTGTGGTCTTTTCCAACTCTGTGATTCTATGATTCTATGATAAGGGCACTCTTGTTTACCAACTTCAATCTGATACATTCTCAAAATCTGTCTGAGGATTTCATCAACTTCATTAAAATCTCTAAAGCAGGAGTGGCCCTTCATCCCTCGTGATTAATTTGCAGTGTGTGGCAACCCATGTTAGCAAAAATAGCCGACCTCTTCTGATGTACAGTACTTTCAATGGTTCTTTAGATTAACCTGAACTGTACCACCACTAGAGGGGAGCATGCCATTGTAACAAATAAATGAATGGGGCTCCAAATCAGAGCTAAGAACTCCCATGCATGATGCCAACCACATTTTCCCCATAAAAAACAATTTAAACCAGAACATATGGACTTATCCCTCCACATTTGAAGGGGTTGGGGGCATAGGACCCTGTGAAAGTGAAAAAAAACCCCACAAATAAATAAATAGTACTTTTTTTAACCTCTCTAGGAATTTCTGGGTCCTCCAATAGAACTCTGTGGTCATTATCTGCCAAAATTTGACCACAGAGTCATGCTGCAGGACCTACAAATGCCTAGAGAAGTGTTTTCTCTAGGAATCGTTAGGTCCTTCAGTGCAACTCTATGGTCAACTTCCAGCAGAATTTATCTGGAGGACCTAGAGATTCCTAGAGAGCAGATATTAATCAAATCCGCAAAAGTCAAAGATACAAATGTGGAGGGCCGAGTCTCTTCCCAGTTAAATCTAATACTAATTTTGAGGGAAATTTATATGTTTGTTAGCTATGTTGCCCTTTCCCACCTTTAGTGGTGGTGTTTTCTACCATCTAGGAGGAGGTTGCAAACAACAAGTAGAAAAGGTGGGGGGGGGGAGTAAAGGAGAACTTCAGCAGAGTATTAGTTATTTGAAATAAGCTCACACACTCTGTCCAAATAGAAATTAAAAATACATAGAACCAGTTAAGTAATCATGTCTGTGTGTACCTAATTATTATACTGTTAAGTATCAGGTATTTTTTTTAAAGAATAAGGATATAGAAACCTGTGTTTATGTTAGAACATGACTAGATGCTCACTACTGTCTACGACAGTGAGGAATAAATGCATTCAAATAGAAAAGTTAACTGTCTGATTTATTTTCTCTTAAGTGTTGCTGCCCCTATTCTAATTGACTGATGTATTTCTAGTAGTAGGTTCCTTGGGTTAACACCCCCCCCCCCAAACAAACAACCTTCCAGACCACTAGAAATTGTTCAACCCTGATCTAGATAATTTCTTTTTCACATCTTAACTTCCTAAATCTAAATGGTGTGAGACACAGTGGGAGCTAGAAAATATCTGCTATTGCTAAAAAAAAAGTTTAAAAATTCCAATATAATTGAAAAGAGTTTAAAATTCTCACATACAGAACTGTGACCATCTCCAAGGCTGATGAATCAGCAACATAGCCAAGAGTGTTAAAGCACACTTTCAAACCAGGGTTTCCTGAAAAGGTGTGTGATGTCTGCATAACTTTGGCCTGTTACAGACTGCCAAAATAAAGCTGCTTTGGGTCTCATTGGAGGTATGCTGTTTAAATGGTGCATGCATCCTAAGAATCCGGAAGCTGCACCAAAGCTGCCCTCCAGTGCTTAGGAATGGAGTGTGGTTTTGGCGCAACCTCCGGACTCTTAGGACCCATGCATCATTTAAATAGCATACCTCCAAAGAGACCTCATGCAGCTTTATTTTGGCAGTCTGTAACAGGCCAGTGTCATGTTTTCAAGTCCTAATTCAGAGGTGTAACAGACAGACCTAACAAACACATTAGTAGTGCAACTTACTCAGTGGTTTTGTACACATCAGAGTATAACCCTGCCTTCTGGTACTTCTTTTTGGGGGGTCGTGGAGCTTTCTTTTCCCGCTGGACAAGAGAAGTCAGTGGCTGCTCAAGGCTCTCCAACTCACGTGGTTTCACTATCACTTCCTCGGGAATGGGAGTCTCTGTTGTCACTTCAGACAAGCTGGAAGGAGAAAGGCATGAAAAATAAGCATGCATGCAGCTAGTTCATTAAGAGTGACAGGAAAAAATATGCAAGGAGGGCTCACTGCTCTGCATTCAGAAAGCCTTATGGTCAGTCCTTGGTATCACCATTTAAAAGGACTTCAATTGTCTGGGTTGGGAAAATGCTGTCAAAATGCAAATTAGACTACAGAAATGGAATCAGAAGGCTATTTAGGGAGGATTCAAGGCTCAATGGAAGAGCATGCATTTTGATACTAGATTGTTTCCCTTCTCCTGTGCTTTTTGGTCATTTCCAACTTGTGGCAATCTTAGGACAAATTTATCATGGGATTTTCTTGGCAAGATTTGTTCAGAGGAGGCTTGCCTTTGCCATCCTCTGAAACTGAAAAAGCGTGAATTGCCAAAGGTCACCCAATGGGTTTCCATGATTGTTCAGGGATTCAAACCCTGATCTTCATAAACCACTATACCAGGTTGGCTCTCTAGATAAGATCAGGGATGGGCAATACAGTACATGTCCTCTTGCCTGTTTTTTCAACTCTCAGAATTTAGAATCATAGAATCATAGAATCGTAGAGTTGGAAGAGACTGCAAGGGCCATCCAGTCCAACCCCCTGCCATGCAGGAAATCCAAATCAAAGCATCCCTGACAGATGGCCATCCAGCCTCTGCTTAAAGACCTCCAAAGAAGGAGACTCCACTACACTCCGAGGGAGTTTGTTCCACTGCCGAACAGCCCTTACTGTCACGAAGTTCCTCCTAATGTTGAGGTGGTATCTCTTTTCCTGAAGCTTGGATCCACTGTTCCTGGTCCTGTTCTCTGGAGCAGCAGAAAACAAGCTTGTTCCCTCCTCAATGTGACACCCCTTCAAATATTTAAACAGGGCTATCATGTCACCTCTTAATCTTTTCTCCAGGCTAAACATCCCCAGCTCCCTAAGTTGCTCCTCATAGGGCATGGTTTCCAGACCCTTCACCATTTTAGTCGCCCTCCTTTGGACACATTCCAGTTTCTCAATGTCCTTTTTGAATTGTGTGCCCAGAACTGGACACAATATTCCAAGTGAGGCCTGACCAAAGCAGAGCACTGTGGCACTATTACTTCCCTTGATCTAGACACTATACTTCTATTGATGCAGCCTAAAATTGCATTGGTCTTTTTAGCTGCCGCATCACACTGTTCACTTCTTAGACCAAATACAGTAATTTTGTACTTTGCTCCCAAAAGGAACATTGCTCTTTCTAGAAACATCCAGAAGCAGCTCCTTGCTTTAGTGTGTAGTCTTTCCCAAAAACTGGAAGCGAAAAGCAAGCTGCTTACAAGAACTGTGGTTCTTCAAGTGGTCACCTGTGAATTTACATATATAAGATCCTCTCTGCCTGTGCAGACCAGTTTCAGAAACTTCTAGAGCTAGATCTCTTAGGCTGAAGACCTGCCCCCACTCTGTACCACACGTGCTCAGTACAGTTCCCACTCAAATCTGCTCATTTCCATGCCCACCAGCAACCAAGGAAGTCAAACATTGTGAGAGTGGACATGGGTGGAGTGTGTGAGTTTGCAGATGACCACTTAAAGACAAGTTACAGGTAAAAAAAAACACCCCTGCTTTTCTTCTTCATGGTCTCTGTGACTCACATATATGGGAGACTGGCAAACTAGAGAAACCTGGATGGAAGTTAACTATACTGTACTGGCAAGAAGCACAGACAAGCTAGTCTCTAGCCCAATCATCAAGTCTCACCTTTAAATAAATGTGAGTGGCTGAGCCCAAATAGCTGCTCTACAGATTGTCTGAATGGGCCCACTGGCCAAGAATGCAGATGAAGTGGAAACAACACTTATGGAATTAGAACAGATAGAGGAAGGCTCTGGCTTTGTGGCCGTCTGGTAGGCTAATATAGCCTGTGCTGCAAGGAAGCTTGACAACCATAGAAGACAAAGAGTCTAGGAAATTTCTGAAATGCTCTGTCTGATCAACACAGAAGGTGAGGGACTTCTATTTAAGCCAACTTTCTAGTTGACATGTAAAGCGAACTTGATGGTGATAATGAGTAGAGTCCAAGAGTAGGTGCCTCCCTGCTTGTTCAAATAAAAGGCCACCATTGTGTTTCTGTTTTTGTTGTTGTTGTTGTTGTTATTATTATTATTATTATTATTATTATTATTTATATAGCACTGTAGATTTGCACAGCATATATCATTAAACATGCACATACACACCAGCACAATTAGCAATATCCACTATATTGTTTAGGTGAGACAGGCCTTATACAGTGGTGCCTCGGGTTACGAAATTAATTCGTTCCGCCGCCGCTTTTGTAACCCAAAAAGCATTCGCAAGCCGAAATGCCATAGGCGCTAATGGGGAAAAGCCGCGATTTCATGCGAAAAAGCGCCGAAAAGCACCAAAAAATTTTTCGTAACCCGAAATAACCTTCGTAACCCGGAACAGTTTTTTTTAATGGATTTTTTTCGTAACCCGGAAATTTCGTAAGGCGGCGCATTCGTATCCCGGGGTACCACTGTACAGTCAAATGCCTGTTGAAATAGAAATCTTTACTTGTCTTCAAAAAAAAGTAGGAAGGATGCCAGTCTAACTTCTCTGGGAAGAGTTCCAGAGATTGGGAGCAGCCACTGAGAAGGCCCTCTTCCATGTTCCCACCAGATGTATCTGTGAAGGCGGTGGGACAGATTTCAAAGAAGATCTCAAAGCATGGCTTAGTTTGTAAGAGAAAATATGACCCTTCAAATAACATGGATCTGAGCCGCATAGGGCTCTGTAAGTCGAAACCAGCCATTCAAATTAGGACTACAGTCTACTGAAGCCCCTACCAGCATAGCCAATAGTAAGAAATTATGGGAAGTGGAATTTAAAACAATTATACTACAAAAATACACTGTGGTCAGACTGGTAAGACATTTACTTATTTATTTAAACATTTATGAGCTAGAAACTGTCTTTATCCCATCAATTCTGAAATTCACTGAGCTAGCACTATTCAAGGGAAATTACCTTTTATTGCTCTCCTGTTCGTCCTCTGGCAAAGGTTTTTGCCTTTTCCTGGCCTGTTCCTCTTCCAGCCATCTCTTCCTCTTCCAGCCCTTCACATTAACTCCCTGAACCACTGATTCTATTGCATCTGTGACAGTATCAGGACCACAGTGCAGCAAGCAGCCTTGGTCTGTACTCTCAAGTTCTTGGCTGACAAACCGGTTCACTTGAACAGCATGTGATGAAACTACCGATGGCAAGGGGTATTTCCTAGGCCTGCCAGGTCGGCGCTTCACAAAGTTATTGCCAGTCCGTGCCTGCCTCTGTAATTTCTTGGCTTTGAGGATTTTGTTTACATGGTCCAGATTTTTCTTAGTGGCCAAAATCTTGTCATAATTGCACATTTTCCTTGCCTGGCATTGCATAGCTTCCACCATGCTCCTCTTGAAGTGATGTGGGGAGTAGCTGATTGACAACTGATCTGAAAGTGAGAGGCCATCACTGCCTGAGTCGCCAGGTATCAACAGGGTACTGCTCTTCTCCCTGCTGGGGCTCTGACTGGGACTCCCCAAGGGTGCAGCAGGTACACTTGCCATGGCAGTCTCAAAGGTTTTGTTCAGTCCACTCTGGCTTTCATGCTGAGCCATGCGCTGCAACAAATTATCAACAGGATCTTCCATTGTTGTCCCTAATCTTGTATTTCGTGCAGGTACCCCAGCCACTGAAAAACAGAAAAGAAGCAATGTAAGGAAGCCTACGTTTTACTTACTAGGCTTCACTGGTAAGGGCATGCTTTCATGACATCACCGTGCCTGAAAAGACCCTGTCTTTTATACTTTTGCTGAAACAAAACTAGCAAGTGAAGATGAAACAGGATACTGATCTGCCTCAATGGAGGAAAGACATTCATAAGGCAATATGATCCCAGATTCTTTACAGCCTTAGCAATAAGAGCTGAGACATTGAAATTGGCCTGGAAATGAAGACAATATAGTACGTTGCAGCTGTCATGCCAGCCCCATTCCAAATTTTCATAGCACCATTTTGGACCAATTTCAGTTCAAGACACTTTTCAATGGCAAACATAAGTAAAGAACATCTACAGTAGTGTATTTGGGAAGTTATTCAAATATGAATATCAGAATCCTGGTCTGTCATCTTAAAAATAGGGGGGTGCAATTAGCTCATCAGGCTAAGCTTCTAACAAGTCTTCTATTTTCAAGGGTTGTCTACTGCCAATCTATCACAGCACTCCTTAAAGGCTAGTGAATTTTCCTGGGGTTTTCCTGGGGTTCCTTGTGGGTACACCACCCAGAGAACATAAAAATCAATGTGGTTTTTTTAAAATTAAATTAGGCTTAAATTGGATTTTTAAAAAATTAAATGCTTTTTGAGGAAAAATCTATTTAAACTTTTCTGTTTAAGATTATTATGGTCCAGAGGTTATTCATAATGAAATTGGGATTAGTTTTTAATTAAGTAGTATGAGAATGTATATTCGTGCAATGTTTTAAAATTTTGGTAAATGAATTTCATTAATTAATTCACCTTGTCATGCTCTTTCAGAAGTTTCTGTAAGATTATTGGGCAATTTTTCTATCTAGACAATAGTACAACAGATGCTTGGTTTAACAGTTCTCAAAACTGTGCATCTGTGTCTGTGTTAGATGGAGCTCTGTAGTGGACTGTTTGGAGCAGTGTATCAAGAACTGGCCTATTCTGATGACGGTTTGTGAACAAAATTGAGAACAGTTTGGAACAGACTCCTTCGGAGTGTGGTAGTTTTCTTCTTTTGGTGTTTTTAAACAGCAGCTGGATGGCCATCTGTTGGGGGTGCTTTGACTGTGAGTTCCTGCATCACGGGACTGAAATGGATGGCCCTTGATGTCTCTTCCAACTCTCTAATTCTAGAGACAAAATAGATGGCACTGTGACACAGCCAAAATCCTCAACATTGGGCTTAAGAGAAATGTTGAAGATATGCTGAGCATCCTTTCTGAAGCTTTAAACAAAATACAGAAAAACAGCTGTTTTATTGCTGATGCTGTTGAAATCTGGAAGGAACTGAGTGAGCTCTGAAAAACAGAACTACACACTTACAGAATCAAAATACAAGCATTAAAAGGGACAAGCACTCTCTCCAGCTCATTTTCTTGCAAATATTGTCAGTACCTGTATCTGGTACCAGGGCCAAACCTTGCAATGCTGAGGAAGAGGAGTTAGCTATGATATGGGCATCAAGCAATCATCCACCTATATTTCACAACTAAGGGGCAACCATTCAAGAAATATATGTTTGCTGCTGATATTTTAAAGAAAGTCACACCAATGAACTTGTGAAAGTCACTTAAATACATAAATTTAAAGACAGCTGAAGTAATGATTTCACTTTTAATAGCAGTAGCTTGTTCTGCTGGCATAGGAGAGGTAGGAGCTGTCACTTCAGACGGACAGGAGAACAGCTCTCCCAAAGGATGCATCTGCTCTGGAGTAAACATCCAGTCTATAATGGGAGACAAATATCAAAGGCTGGGACCACGCACCCACACAGCAAACTTCGTCCAGTAGTACACCAGAAAGGAAGGCTGAAGAGGTAGCTACCGCCCTCGTAGAAAGAGCCCAGATAGAAGGAGAGGGTTCCTACTTGGCCAGCTCATATGCTATGCAGATGGTCGAGACCACCCATTTTGAGAAACATTGAGAAGACACTGGTAGGCCCAGCGTCCAATTCAAGTAGCACACAAAAAGTCTAGTGGTTTTCCTTGAATTTGAGATTCTGGCAACATAGGGCTCTTTGAACACCAAGGGAATAGAGCAGTTGCTCAAAGGCAAGACGTAGGATTCTGCATGAAGGCAGGAAGCACGATGTCATGATTTAGTTGGAAGGCAGAAACCACCTTTGGGAAGGAGGAGATGTCCAGTCGTGGGACCACCTTGTCTCAATGGAACTGGAAATAAGGGGGGGGGGTTCAACATGAAGGCCCACTGCACTGAAGTAACTGTCACCAGAAAGACTGTTTTCCAAGAGAGGAGCCTAAGGTCGTATGTGGCCAAGGGTTCGAATGGTCTCCTCAAGAGTTGAAAAAGTACCAATTCGAGGCTCCATGCTGGCATCGGGCTGGAGACCAGGAGATATAAATGGAGGTATCCTTTAAGGAATGCCTTGATGATTGGGTCCTGAAAGCAAGAGGAATGTCCCATACGCTGCAGTTCTCAGGTGATGGAAGCAAATTAACATTTCACTGAGGAGAGGGGGAGGTCCACATCATGTAAGGATAAGAGGAATTTGAGGATGTAATGGGTTTGAACCCTCGAGGGGGACAACCCTGAAGCCATTAGGAAGGTCTGAAACTTCTTCCATTTGAAGGCGTAGGACTTCTGTGTGGAAGGCTTGTGGGGTACAAGGATGATTCATTGGATTGAAGTCGGGAAGTTCATTAAGAAAGAATCCTCCTTGCCATGAGCTGGAGCGCTTGGTGGTCCAGGTGTCAAACCTGACCACTGTGAATGGTCAGTTTGCTAGCGTGGAGGGGGAGATGGAACGTGTTGCCAGGTGAAGCAGAGAGGCGAATCAAGGCTGTCTCGGCCACCATGATGTCATGAGAAAGAAACCGGCTTGGTCTTGTTCTATCTTCATACAGGAGTTGTCGACCTCAGTGGAAGAGGAAGGTGTCTCCTAGAGAGCCCTTCCCTGCTGTCCTGGAGCAGAACTAGGAGTAGCAAGTGTTGAGGTGGGTGTGAAAAGATCTACAGGCATGCCCCATTATCAAAAGGTTCCTTGAAGAACTTCAGGATGGAGGGTCCATTCGTGCCAATAGTCCAGGGAACAACTGAATTGGTCTGCTAGCACATTGTCCTCATCTTGGAGGTGGAGGGCATAGATAGATATGTCCCTGCGTACCAGTACCAGATCTGGAGGATCAATTCAATGAGGCAGTGAGACATCATGTCTTCTTGTTTGTTGATGTAAAACATGGCTGTGATGTTGTCCATGAGGATTTGTATTGAGCAGCCTCCAAGGTATATCCTGAAAGCCTTGAGTGCTTTTTGTATTGCCAGAAGTTCAAGGGCATTGATGTGAAAGGAGGACATGTCCTGGGACCAGTGTTCTTTGACTATCCAACTTTTGAATTCAGCCCCCCACGTGTCCATGGTGATGAGCCTCGGTGGAGGTGTGCGGAAGGAGATCATAACACGAATGTCGAAAGGGTTGAAAGGCCAATGATTGCCATGGCATCAGGAATAGTTTTGACAGACGAACCCTGAGTGTGTTGAATATGGTGAGGAACCATGACTGTACAGAATGCATGCAAAGGTGGTAGAAGAGTATAACCCCTGTCATGAAAGCAAGATAGACCAAAAGCATGAAGACTCGATGAGCTTGAAGGCACTTGGAATGGTGGAAATGGAGCATAGCATCAACCAGATTTTGGAAGCAGTCTGCCGGCACATGTGCCTTTTCCAATCCTAAATTTATCACGGTTCCGATTAACTCAGTTCTTGGCTGGGCAAAAGAGGAGACTTCTCTTTGTTGAACATGAGGTCAACTGAGTTTAATACAGTTAAAGAATAAGATATGATAGGTTAGTGTGCATGGGGAGTCTGCTACTAGGGGAAGACCACTATTGTAGCCAAAATGCAACTATGGTCATGCACTTCATGAAAATGTGAGGCGCTTTGGAGAGGCTGAATAGAAATATTTGAAATCAAAATGCCCTTTTCCCGACTGTGAAGGAGAAGAATCACTGGTGGGAATCTCAAATTCCTAAATGGAATAGGCATTCTTGAGGTCTAGAGTGGCGAATTAGTTGTGGGTTTGAAGCAGTGGCACTATCAATGGTAGGAATGTCATTCTGAATCTTTTGTGAGGGTTGAAGGTACTGACACCTCTGAGGTCCAGAATGGGTTGAAAACTACCATCTTTCTTGCTCACTATGAAGTACTGAGAGAAGGCGGCTCTATGAAACTTGGATGAGGGGACGGGTTCAATGGCCCCTTTGAGGAGTAGTGTGCACCTCTTCAAGAAGCACATCAGACAGGGGAGTTACATGGAGAACTCCCATGGGGGGGAACTCCTCGAACTCTATGGCATAACCCCTTTCAGTGATATTGAGGATCGAGGTATCTGTGGTGATCAAGGCTCACGTAGATTGGAATTGGGCCAATCTGTCACTGAAAGGTCATAAGACGTCGGAAAGAGAGTGAACACACAAGTCAAAATGTCTTCTTGGGGCACCCTTGCCCCCTTGAGCCATGGAAGTGTGAATTCATAGTCAGTCTTATAACAGAAGATGAGGAAGATTGGGAAGGAAAACATCTTCTAGGATAAGTGGGTCTGAAAGCTTTTCGCTGATCCAAGGAGGAATGGTGCCAAATATATCTGTGAGTTGAAGAGGTATGAGGGGATGATGAGAGGTCATACTTTCCCATAGTCACTCTCATCTTTTGAGCATGTTCAAGTTTCGAGTCAGTTTCTGTGTTGAAGAGGCCAGATTTGACCAAAGGTAAATCTTGGATGGTGGCTCTAGCCTGAGTAGAAAGTCCTAAGGCTCATAGCCAAGCATGTCCCAAGAGCCACTAAGCCAGAAATTACTTTGTTGGAGCAGTCGGCAATATGGCAGGCCAAGTTAATCTGCTGCCCTGCTTGAGCGTGTGCCTCCAATTATAGGGCATTTGCCAGGCACTTTTCATCATCGGGTAGCTTGTCAAAAAGAGGACAAGCCCATTTCCACAAGTTCTATTGATATGCCACCGTGCAAGCCAAATAATTAGCTATTCAGAGGCTGAGGGCAGTGGCGGAATGGAACTTTGGCTGCAAGGTCCAGCTTTCAGCCCTCTTTGTCTGATGATGTCGAGTGAGGCTTTCAAAACGACTTGGGTTAGGAGGCTTTGATTACCGCAGAATTGGGTTATGGGTGTTCAAGAAGCCGTGAGGAGCTCATATCTATCACTTGGTACAAGTTGTCAATCTTCTTTGACGTCGAAAGGATAGATAACAGAGCCACCCAGATTTGCAATAGATCTTCAGTAAAGAAAGCAGGAGCGGGATGGAAACCAGAGTTGGAGCCGTAGATTGGATCTTCTTGTAAACTGGATCCAATGGTTCTGATTCCTGTTGTCTGACCTTGAGGTCCAGGGTGTGAGCCGTGCAAAGGACACACTTGGAAAAGGCTCTGACATCAACTGTTGGGGATGTCAAGTAGTGTTTGAACACATAAGAAGAAGCGAAACAGCTGATATATGCATCATAGTCCTCATCAGACTCCTCATCTCCAGAACACTGTGAAGTGTGTGAATGAGGTGATTGTTGTCAAGAGGGAGGAGGAAGAGGCCTGTCCTGCAGGGAAAGAGACCTCACATGGACAGGAGGAAGTCAGGCAGTGAGGAGCAGGGTGTTCAGGCTGGACAGGTCTGCCATGGCTCCATTCATCAAGGCGGTCAGCAATGCTCAAATTCAATCAGTCAAGTTCAAGATGCGGAGGCCGGTTGGATGGGTACAGATGAATTGGGGATCTCCTGGACCAGTAAGGTTGTTTATAGACAACTGGTCATACAGGATTCCAAGGTGACCAGGAGAGCAAATGCAGTAGGTGGAGGATTCCAGGTTATAGAACAACTTTGGTTAATGAAATGTCACAGGGAGCAACAAAGTTGATATCAGAGTAAGCATCAGTACTGGCTGTCAAATGACTCATGTCAGTACCTTCTGTCTATATCTCAATGTTCTCTGTGAGAAGATTTATTATGATGAATAAGCGATGGAGACTGAGAAGAGGAATACACTTCTGTGTCTTCTCAGGGGCAGAGACAGAATCCTGGCTATTGGTCGATCATGAGGAAATGGATCTGTATGTGTCACATCCATTGTCTTAGGGGATGGAGAATGTCAAAGAGTGGGCATCCTCCTAGATGAAAATTCAAGGATTTCACCTTCAGAAGTCAAGGCTGAGTCCACTCTGGTTGAGTTTGAGCATACTGATATCAATCTAATTTTTGATCTAAATTTGATCTAATTTGGAAAAGCAGTATATAAATAAACATCATCATCATCATCATCATCATCATTATTAATCTGCTGACTGCTGGACCTTGTCTGCATGAATTTGATCTCTCGGTACAGTACTGTGTGGTACTGATTTCTCAGGACCAAGGCCTTCTGTTTGGCATCCCTCAAGGGGTCCTCCAGCTCTGGGTGCCATTGTCTGCTCTTTGGTATGGCATAGTTCTGGGCGGGGCAGACAGTTGTCAATAAAGTTTTAGGGGGCTCCAGCACCTGTTTGTATAACAGGACTTTTACCTTCAACTCCCAGTTCTTCTGTGCCTGACAACAACTCACAAGTAAAAAGCAAATTAAAAAACCACTTGCTGCAAAATATAAATGCATCAGAATTAAGCAAACATATTTGGCATAAAAATGCCATTCTATAGCAGCAACAAAATCTACACCAGTATCTGACTGTTACTCCTATGCCTGTCAACACAGTCTTGCTCAAAACAAATTAAGCTTAATATAATAGAACAAGGGTTTGAGTATAGCCAAGTGTGTAAATGGTACAATGTATGAAAATAATTTTAAAAATGGAACGGGGAAAATCTGATACCCCTGCACACATGCCTTTGTGTTCTGAATGTTGGCCTTTGGATGTGTTTGGTAGCTAGAAAGGCCTACCTGGAATCAGTGGGTATACTCCCATGAACAATAACCTGCTTAAAGGCTGACCTAGATTACATCCAGAGGTAGCCGTGTTGGCCATTTAGCAAAGCTTGCAACATGTATATTGTGCATTTTGGTTGGCTAATAAAAATATCACTACTGTATTTGGTGGATTTTTGACTGGGTTGACCTAGATTGGTATCTCTGCTGGACTATCTATAAGTAGGGGGGAAAAGCAACTCAGACTTTTAGAAGTGTTATTTACCTGTAGAAGATGTGCTTTCAGACGAGGATCTCTTTCTGGAAGGACTGCAGCTTGTGCCTTCTGTTGGCCTCTGCAAGAGTTTGTCCTGTGTTGGAAGCGTTCCTGATGAAGGAGAAAAACCAAGTCAGAAAGAAACATACCCTTTACCTGCCCTTCACTGATGTCAATAAAGGGCAACAGCAACATCACAACAAAACTGTAGCACGCCAGTGCTAATCTGAGTCCTAAACTGGAATGGAGAAACGGAATATAATGCGTTTGATCTGTTTACTTGGTGGATGGTCCTCAAGCACTAAAGTTTCTTTCATACTATCAAGCCAGTGTTCTTCTTCTTCCCATTTCCTCCTTTGTTGTTCCTTCTTAATCCCGTGTTCATGGTTTTAAACCACGTGTTTAAATGACTCCATGTGTTTTGTTGTATATTGTATTTTAATATATGTTGTACCACACTCTTTGAGCCTTGGTGAGAGGCAGGTAAGAAATAAATCATCATCATCATCCCCATTCCCCTCTTCTGCTTTCTACCAATCCCTGCTCTTTGAGGGGTTAATTAATTAATAACTTTATTACGGCCAATTGGCCAGCACGTTTTGAGGGGTTAAGATGAAGCTATTAAGCTCATTTTTAAGGTGCTCAAGGTAGTGAAAGGAGGATGTAGAGGTTTTAGCTGTGGCTGTCAGAATAAATGTTTTAGGCTGCCAACTCATACCTGAACCCTTGTTCAAAACATTTCAAATGCCATGTGAAATACAGATAGACAACAAAATTAACAAGTCCAATCATCTTTTTAAAAATTAGCCTTACAGAGATGCAGATGAAAAATGTTAAACATTTCTGATTAAGAACTCTCTACCACTGATTCACTGACTGCTCTTTGCAGCCAGCTGCATTTGTAGTGGATCAGTGTTCTCTAGTTGAAATAAACACAAAATCCTTTACTATCCTTTAACATCACTCCTTTTTACTATCTGACAAATTGCTTGAAGAGATGTAGGTGGAGCAGACAGGTGGAATGGAGCGGCCCAAGTCCGCTCTGGCCCGAAGCAGGTCCAAACTCTGCCAACTGCACGACCTGCTTTGGAAGCGGGCCATGCTCAGTGGGGCCGACCAACACTTCCAGGAGCTGCATTACCCCGGCTCCTTTTTGCTCCAGTCCACAGGACCAGAGTACAGCCTCAGCATGGCTTCTGGACACTTCGGAGGTGTATGTCATATATACGGCACGTCTCCAAAACATCTGGAAGCCATTTCATTTGGCCTGTCTGTTTGGGGCCTAAGTTAACAACACATATTGGCAATGATGGGGTGGAGTAGAAGGAAAAGAAGATGATCATTGACAAGATGTAAAAATGCCGGACAGTCTTTCCCAACCTAATGTGCTGGACTCACATCATTCCCAGTAAACACTCATTGTGGCCACTATTTATTGTTGTGTTCCTTCAAGTTGTTTCCAATTTATGGAGACCCTAAGTATCATGGGGTTTTCTGGAACTGAGAATATGTGACTCATCCAAGGTGAATGGATTTCCATGGCTAAGTGGGAACTATAGTCCAGTGCATAAACCACTACACTATGTTGGCTCTCATGACAATTAAAGTCCATTTTAAAAAATGGATGGGGGAAGCAACAAAATGACCTCTTTTAAAGAGGTCAGTATAATAAATGACCCTAAAGGTAATTGAGAAATACCATGCCCCATGGTTTGTTGTGAGAACTAATATTTCAGGTAATAAACAATTTAACTATAATTTAATCAACTAAATAATTTCAATTACTAGTGTTAATAAATTAACCTCTCAAATTCTAACGTTTAACATCAGTGAATTAATTCTGAAACTGAACATTCCATTCTCTGCTCAACAGGTTTAGCAAAGCGCCTTAGTCTTAACACTTTTTGGCCCTCAGCAGAAGTAAATGACCAAACAGAAGTGGAATTACAACTGCAATGTAGCTCCACCTTGGAGGCAGTGTGGAAAATTTAAATGCAGGTGGCTTTTAAACTCTTTGACAACTACCATACGATGCTCAAGTTCAACAGTCTCATGTCTATAAGCTCTATGTATGCTCTTCCAGTGGTAAACTGCATTATTTATTTATTCAATATATTTATATACAACTTTTCTATATAATATAATGAAAAGTAAGTTTAAAAAATACAACCATTTTTATATCAATAAAAATCACATTAAAATCATCCTGACTGGAATAAACTGTAATAACAGTAGTAACAGTCATAAATATTGAAAAGCCTGTCTGTTCATCTAAATACAACTGGAAAAGTCTGAACATGCCAAAATCAAACAGCAATTGTAGAGCAATAACTTTAACATTTATTCACATTTTGGGAGAAAGGCGGGATATAAATAAATAAATAAATAAATATGAATAAATAACTCTGGATTTTCTTCTAAAAAAATCTGGGATGGTGGTAGAATGAAATGTCATCCACCCCTTCTGGGGTCCCAAGACAAGAAATGTGCCACTGCTAGCTGGGAGATTTTGAAAGCTGTAGTCCAAAAATGTACTTTTCCAAGTTCTGAGACCAGGGTCCAAAACACGCTGCAGAAATAATGCAGTTTGAGACCACTTTAGCTACCCTGGCTCAATACTTGGGAATTCTGGGAACTCTAGTTTAGTGAGACATTTAGGCTTCTCTGTCAGAGAGCTCGGGTGCCACAATAAACTACAGTTCCCAGGATTCCCTAGCACTGAGCCGGGACAGTTAAAGCAATCTCAAACTGGATTGTTTCTTCAGTATGTTTTGGACACAGGTCAGATTATTTGGCCAGGGGTAGGGAAAATGTTGCCCTTGGATCACAGTTCTCAAATAGCCTAGTGTGCTTAGCAATGAAGGATGGTGAGCATTGCTGTCCAAGCCTTCTAGAGGATCACACATTACCTGTCTCTGCTTAACTTTGTGCTGATCTGAAAGGAATAACAAGTAGGTATGACAGTATGTTTGTTGTTGTTATGTGCTTTCAAATCAATGCTTGACTTAAACAGTAAACACTATCTTAGGCCTGTTACAGACTGCCAAAATAAAGCTGCTTGGGGTCTCTTTGGATGTATGCTCTTTAAATGATGCATGGGTCCTAAGAGTCCGGAGGTCACGCCAAAGCCACACTCCATTCCTAAGCACTGGAGTGCAGCTTTGGTGCAGATTCCGGATGCAGATACTTAGGATGCATGCATCATTTAAATAGCATACCTCCAAAGAGATCCAAAGCAGCTTTATTTTGCCAGTCTGTAACAGGCCTTAGGTTTTCTTGGCAAGCCTTATTCAGAGGAAGTTTGCCACTGCCTTCTTCTGAGGTCGAGAGTGTGTGACCTGCCCAAGGTCACTCAGTGAGTTTCCATAAGTGAGCAGGGCTTCAACCCTTGTCTCCAACCTTCCAAACAATGTATTCATACTCTCTCTCTCTCTCTCATACACGGCTGGCTCTCTTCCCTTCCTTTAGACTTGGCTCCCTTAATTTCCCCCCCACTTATGCTAATTCTCTGAGGTGTATACACAGTAATGACAATAAGCAATCAGAAATAGCAAAATGGACTTTGGCCACTGAAACAGAGGAAATAGTTCTAGCTAAAAGATCAGCAAGTGAAAGGCAACATTTCTAAACAGATGCCAGCAGCCTCCAACACTAGCCTTTGATGATTTTCCCACTGCTGCTACATTTCCCTATCCACATCCTTTTCCATACTTCTATGTTATTAATGCTTCAAATGAAAGCATACCTGGTATATCGTTTAATATGTGTCACTTTCTCAGTTTTCCTACTCCACTGTTGTATGTGCCCCAAACCTGTGTGGCTTACACACCAAGTTTTTGCTTTATTTCCCCTTACTTCCATCATGTCTCTTAATTTTTTTTCCTGACCAAGGGCAACAAAAAAGGATCACCAAAAAGGTGAATCTCAGCACCACTGAGATTGAAAGTAGTTGCTCCCATTAAATGCTGTTTCTCTGAAGGTGCCAGCCACAGATGCTGGTGAAACGCCAGGAAGAAACTCTTCTAGCACATGGCCACATAGCCCGAAAAACCCACAAAAAACTATAAATGCTGTTTGGTTCTCAAAAGAAAGCCAACTTTCATCCTATACAAAGCAACAACCCCCCACATATTTTAGGGTCTAAGGTGACCTTTTCTGCTGAGGAAACTGTGCACTAATACTTCAAGGTGGGGTCTGTAAACTCAAAATAGAAAGTTTGGCAGGGGATACATGTGTGGAGTTGGGCGGCTGTTATTTGCATCAATTCCAGTTTTATAACTGATTAAAATAAGGAATGTGTTCATGTAAAAAAAACCCTAAAATATCAAATCATGGGTCTCTTCATACATTACGAAGGCACATTTGTGATGGAACTAAGCACACACTTTGGTGGGCAGCTTATAGTGACTTCTACCTTATAGCTCCAGATGTGATGCTGTTGCTGCAGCTTAAATGTAGCCCTTCAGGGCCCTTTGCATGACATGCCTGAGATGTGGCAACAACAAAAATAGAATGTGCCAAGGGCTGAGCGAAAAGCTGCTTCTACAAAGAAAACAGCTGTTTCCAATTGTGGGAAACGCACTTACTGAAAGTGATACATTTTCATCTGACTCACCAATTAAATGCACTAGCAGAAACGCAATGATTCAGAGATGGCACTCGGTGGGCTCCAGCCTAAAACGTCTCTGTTTTCCTCCTAATTAAGGCTGTTTCTCATCAAATCCAAGTCAGCTCACTCATCGTAATGGAATTCCTCAGGAAATTCCCAGAACTGGACTAACCAAGACAGCCTGTTTTCTCCTCCTGTTTTTCAAACTTAACCCATTAAGAGTGTTGCACTCAGCTGTAACAGTCTTGCAAAAATGGAAGCTAGGGCTGGAGCTTTTAAATTTTATCTTTTTGAACTGATAAACTGTTCCTAATCCCCCAAAAGGATTCCATGGTGGCTGTGTAAATAACATCATAAACTGGGTGATTTCTGCAGTGTGTTTTGGGCCAAAGAATCTGTTTCTGAATGGCATCTCTTGCGTTGTAAAATAAAGTGATTAAGAAGTGATTAAAAAGAAGAATCTGACATGATACTGTTCTAACCATGAATAACTGCCAATAAACTGCTAAAGTTAAAATATTTAAATTCAAACAATCATTGTTTTTCTAGTAAGAGGGTTGAAAAATAGTAATAATAGCTAGACTTTAAAAAATATATATGAATAATATTTTTAAAATGAGGTGGGGTTTTTTAAGTCATTTGATTAAAACCAAGTTTTAAAGCAGCCAACCCTGCTTTAAAGGCAATCTGAATATATTTGATTGCAGGAAAAAAACAAACCTATGATGCATATTTTTTTACTTTTTTAAAAAAAATACTTCAAAATAGCTGGCAATTTGGCAAGTGCTAAAGAAGAAGCCACGTGACTATGAATACAAGAACAAAAAAAGAGCCTTGTGGCATTCAGACAGGAAGATTTATTACAGCATAAACTTTTGTGGACTACAGCCATTAAAGCTTATGCTTCAATAAATCTGGTAGTCTTTAAGGTGCCACAGGATTCCTTTCTGTTACAGAGATGTTATTACCACAGGTCAAAAAACCACCCAGACAGAAAGATTTATGCCTCTGGCATGTATTCTTAGTAGCCAGGCCTACGGAATTGTTTTTAGGTACCTTCACTTTGTGGGCCAAACAAGCAATTTAACTAAAACAAGGGAATGATAATCCAAAGGATGCAACAATTCTTTCCAACTGCTAAGAGCCTGGCACCAAATGTTTAGGCATCTGGATGATCAAACTTCTGGTGATTTTCAAAGTCCTGATTTGACTACGTAGATTCACTACATCATCAGACCTTCCTCCTATCCAGCCAAAATCCCTGCTAGTGGCCTAGTGATGTGTTTTGCACACATGCTCAAGCATCCTTTCATCACTGCAACTACTGGCCCTTACACAAGTAGCTCAAGAGCGGACAGTACATAATCCTTTGGCAAAGGACCTGTTTTGTACACTGAAGAACCCTAGGTTAAATTCCCAACAGGTCCAGTTAATGAGAATTAGTCAATAGATCTTGGAAAAGAAATGTCTTTTTAAAAAATCCTGGCTGGAGAGCCATGCCAGTCAAAATAGAAAATACTGGTTTAATCTAGGGATGAAGAACCTATAGTCCTCCAGAAGGTGCAGAATTACCATTTACTGATCAGGCTGGAAGGGACTGATAAGAACTGGCATCTAGTAACATTTAGAGTCCCAAGAATTCCCCATTAGATTAAATGAACCAATCATCTGACCATTTATTAAGCAGCTTCTTATTTTGTCAAATAGCGTACCTAACAAGCTCTCACTGGCTATCAACTTTTGGCCCTTGAGACAATTTGGGCATCAACTCTCAAGAATTCCTGGCACTGGCCATGCTGGTTGGGGCTTCTGGGAGCTGTCATCTAAAGCATGGAAATGAGGGGAGACTGGGAACCACCATGCTAATCTACTGAGAATCTGGCACTCTCTTCTCATGTGGTCAACAGA